>NC_092788.1:29390436-29662631 GCF_047496795.1 Chiloscyllium punctatum
GGAGGGGAGATGGAGTGGGATGAGGAGGGGAGATGGAGTGAGGGGAGAGGGAGTGAGGGGGATGGAGGGAGGGGAGATGGAGGGAGGGGGAGATGGAGTGAGGGGAAGAGGGAGTGAGGGGGATGGAGGGAGGGGAGATGGAGGGAGGGGGAGATGGAGTGAGGGAAGAGGAGTGAGGGGGATGGAGGGAGGGGAGATGGAGGGAGGGGGAGATGGAGTGAGGGGAAGAGGGAGTGAGGGGGATGGAGGGAGGGGAGATGGAGGGAGGGGGAGATGGAGTGAGGGGAAGAGGGAGGAGGGGATGGGAGTGAGGGGAAGAGGGAGTGAGGGGGATGGAGGGAGGGGAGATGGAGGAGGGGGAGATGGAGTGAGGGGAAGAGGGAGTGAGGGGGATGGAGGGAGGGGGAGATGGAGTGAGGGGAAGAGGGGTGGGAGGGGGGATGGAGGGGAGGGGATTGAGGGGAAGAGGAGGGAGGGGGATGGAGGGAGGGAGAGGGTGGGAGGGGGGAGATGGGAGTGAGGGGGAAGAGGGAGGGAGGGGATGGAGGAGGGAAGGGAGGGAGGGGATGGAGGGAGGGGAGATGGAGGGGAGGGGGAGATGGAGTGAGGGGGATATGGAGGGAGCGGGATGGACGGGTGGGGAGATGGAGGGAGGAGGATGGGAGGGAGGGGGAGATGGAGGGAGGAGGAGGGAAGGGGAGATGGAGGGAGGGGGAGGGAAGGGGAGATGGAGGGAGGGGGAGATGGAGGGAGGAGGATGGAGGGGGAGATGGAGGGAGGGGGGAGATGGAGAGGGGGAGATGCAGTGAGGGGGATATGGAGGGAGCGGGATGGAAGGGGTGGGGAGATGGAGGGAGGAGGATGGAGGGAGGGGGAGATGGAGGGAAGGGAGATGGAGGGAGATGGAGGGAAGGGGAGATGGAGGGAGGGGGAGATGGAGGGAGGAGGATGGAGGGGGAGATGGGAGGAGGAGGATGGAGGGGGAGATGGAGGGAGGAGGATGGAGGGGAGATGGAGGGAGGAGGATGGAGGGGGAGATGGAGGGAGGATGGAGGGGGAGATGATGGAGGGGGGGGATGGAGGGAGATGATGGAGGGGAGATGGAGGGAGGGGGAGATGGAGGGAGGAGGATGGAGGGGGAGATGGAGGGAGGGGAGGATGGAGGGAGAGGGAGATGGAGGGGGAGGGAGAGGGAGATGGAGGGAGAGGAGATGGAGGGGGGTGATGGAGGGTGGGGTGGATGGAGGGGGAGATGGAGGAAGGGGGAAGATGGAGGGTGATGGAAGGAGGGGGATGGAGGGAGGGGAGATGGAAGGAGGGGGATGGAGGGAGGGTGATGGAAGGAGAGGGATGGAGGGAGGGAGATGGAGGGAGGGAGAGGAGGGAGAGGGATGGAGGGAGGGAGATGGAGGGATGGGGAGTTGGCGGGAGAGGGAGATGGAGGGACAGGGAGATGGAGGAAGAGGGAGGGGAATGGAGGCAGGATGGAGGGAGGGGGAGATAGAGGGAGGGAGACGGAGGGAAGGGGATGGAGGGATGGAGAGATGGAGGGAGAGGAATAGAGGTACGGGTGATGGAGGGAGGGGAAGATGGAGGGACAGGGAGATGGAGAGATGGAGAGATGGGGAAATGAGGGAGAGGAAGGGGCAGATGGAAGGAGGGGAGATGAAGGAATGGGGAGATGGAGGTGGAGACGGAGGGAGGGGCTGGAGGGTGGGGACCAGAAGGAGGGAGATTTGGAGGGAGGGGAGATGGGGGATAGAGATGGAGGGAATTGGACGGGAGGTGGGAGGCAATCCATCGCACGTCCCTGGGTAGTGAGTGAGAGAGAGAGAGAGAGCGAGTGAGTGTTGAGTTGATCCATCGTTCCCTCTCCCTCAAACTGGGCCCGATATCTCGGTAGGATACCGCACCTCTCCCTAACACCCTTTCTCTCTCTCCCTCGGTGGGTGGGGTACAGCTGACCTTTGACCCCGGGCAGCAGGAAGAGGAGGAAGAGGAGACAAGATGGAGGCCCGAGTCTGGAGGGACATCCTGCCCAGAGTTGATCGGATCGCCGTCGCTGTCCAGAGGCTGCAGGCTGTACTGAAGGCCCGGGCGTCGGCATGGCAACCGAGGAGGAAGAGGAGGAGGAGGAGGCTGGAGGCTAGGCCAGAGGGGACCGGGCCTGTCCGAGTCGTCGTGAGGGCCCCTTGCTCGTCCTGCTCTCACCTGCTCTTCCGCTGTCCGCCTCTCGGTGGCCCCTCTGCCCCACAACCCCCTGCCCGCCTCCTGGGCAAACGCCTCACCTCCTTCCCGTCCTCAACTCAGCCCCCTCCCCTCCCTTTCCCTCGCCCGAGAAGCCTTGTGGCCTACTCGGTACCTGAAGCCTGCCGCTAGCCCTCAAAAGCTACTTGACCGTTCCAGGCCCGGTTCCTGCTCTATTTTTGTGCCCCCCTCTTATGCCTCTACCTTACCCCCACCGTTCCCCTCGCACCCCTCCTCACTTCAATCCCCCCAGCCTCCCTATCCCTGTCTCAGAAAGCCTTATAGCTGACTCTGTACCCGAAGCCTGTTTCTAGGCCTCAATAGGCTGATTTCGGGCCCAGTTTTGTATACCGCCATCCCTTCCCTCTCACACCTCAATTCCACTCCATCCTCACCCCTCCCTGATTTAGATTCCAGCCCCTTTCCCCTTCTGCTTTCTTAAAAAGCTTTGAGGCCTACCCTGTACCCTGAAGCTACTTCTCGGAGACCCTTGATCGCTTTTGGCCGCCATTTTGGATCCAGTCGCCCCGTTGACCTATCCCGCCCACTCGATTTCTGTCTCCCCCAAACCTCATTCCTCTCTTCCATTTTAGTCTCCCCTCAAGAAGTGCTTTGGGCTTAGACAGTGCATGAGGCCTATGATTGTTTTCAACCTT
The DNA here is from genome assembly GCF_047496795.1 of Chiloscyllium punctatum. Classification (NCBI taxonomy): domain Eukaryota; kingdom Metazoa; phylum Chordata; class Chondrichthyes; order Orectolobiformes; family Hemiscylliidae; genus Chiloscyllium; species Chiloscyllium punctatum. The sequence continues at coordinate 29,393,340 of NC_092788.1, forward strand.
GGCTCTTTAGCCAGCCGTCCCTCTCTCTCTCTCTCTCTCTCGTGTGTGTGCCCTCCCACCAACCTCCCCACAAGAACCTACACCCTCTACACTCTCACCCTCCTCGATTGAGCTTCCCCACCCCTCCCCGCAAAGGCTCGCGGCCTACTCTGACTCCCCGAAGCCTGCTCCGCAGACCTGAGTGACCGACTTCAGGGCACGGTTCCTTGGGCCGTCCCTTCGCCGCTCGCTCCCCACCCACCTCCAGTGCCCTCCTCCCCCACCCCCCCACCCCCCCCCCCCCCCCCACCACACCGCCACCCTCAATTTCTCCACCTCCTCCAATTCCCCAGCCATGCGCTTTACTGTCTGTAGGCCTCAACCCCATTTCCCAGGCCGAGAGGGAAGCGATATATTCGGACTCCTCCCCTCCCGTATCTGTCTCTCCATCTCACCCCCTCTCTCTCTCTCTCTCTTGCCTCTCCTACGACCCCTCGCTCACGAGAATTCCGATGGAAACGACTGTTCTGGAAAACGGTCCAATAAAGGGAAGATTAGCCAAAATGGCGGGGAGGCCTGTGTCCATTGAATCGATGTTGGCGATGCGGGGGGAGGGGGTGAAGGGGGGGGGGGGTCGGTGCGGGATCTCGAGGGAGGGGGGGCGAGCAAGACAGTATGCCCTTTTTTTGTTGTTGGTGGAGGGGCCCAGGGATTCTGGGATACGTTGGCCAGAGTGGATTAGAACGGAACTCTCGCGTGGGGGATGGTTGGGGGGGGGGGGGGCGAATGGAGGATCAAAGATGGCAGGGTGGGAATGGGGGAGGAGGTGCGGTTCACCGTGCAAACCATCCGAAGGGTTCTTTCGGAGCGACACCAACCCCCTCCCCCCCTCTCCACCGCCAACTTCCATTCCTCCCTCCCACGTCACGTGCCTTGCCCAATTTCGAGTCCTGATGCCAATTTCCAGACCCTACAGGGAAGAGGGGGGATCGGATCTCGCTGAGGGGGTGGGGGGGGGGGGGGGGGGGGGGGGGGAGGATTGTGGGGTTGCTGTGTCCCCGGACGGTGTCGGGGTTCTCGAGTGTTGTCGGAGCTGCCCCCCCCCCCCATCCAGGGCGAGTGGGGAGTATTCCCTCCCCCTCCCTGACTCGGGCCTTGTCGATGGTGGGACAGAGCTCTTGGGGGGAGAGGGTCAGGAGGGGAGTTACTCGCTGCAGGATTCCCAGCCTCTGACCTGCTCTCGGAGCCGCTGTATTGATATGGGGCTGGGTCCGGGTCAGTTTCTGGTCAACGGGAACCCCCAGGATGTTGATAGTGGGGGGAGGGGGATTCAGTGATGGTAACGCCATTGAACATCAAGGGGGCGATGGTTAGATTCTCTCTCTCTTGTTGGAGACGGTAACCCCCAGGATGTTGATAGTGGGGGAGGGGGATTCAGTGACGGTAACCGCCATTGAACGTCAAGGGGGCGATGGTTAGATTCTCTCTCTTGTTGGAGACGGTAACCCCCAGGATGTTGATAGTGGGGGAAGGGGATTCAGTGATGGTAACGCCATTGAACGTCAAGGGGGCGATTCTCTCTCTCTCTCCTCTTGTTGGAGACGGTAACCCCCAGGATGTTGATAGTGGGGGAGGGGGATTCAGTGATGGTAACGCCATTGAACGTCAAGGGGGTGATGGTCAGATTCTCTCTCTCTTGTTGGAGACGGTAACCCCCAGGATGTTGATAGTGGGGGGGGAGGGGGATTCAGTGATGGTAACACCATTGAACGTCAAGGGGGCGATGGTTAGGTTCTCTCTCCTGTTGGTTACGGGTATAGCCTGGCATTCATGTGTGGGGTGAATGCTCCTTGCCCCTCGCCAGCCCAAGCCTGGGTATTGACCAGATCTTGCTGCGTTGGAACACGGAGTGCTTCAGTATCTGAGAGAGGGGCCGAATGGTGCTGAACATTGTGTAACCATCAGGGAATGTCCCCACCCCTGATGGGTGGACGGGGGGGATCATTGATGAAGCAGCTGAAGATGGTTGGGGTCTGGGACACTACCCAGAGGGACTCAGGTAGAGACGTTCTGGAGCTGAGCAGACTGACCCTCCAACAGCCACCTTCCTGTATCCCGAAACACTCACTCAGCACTGACCCTCCCTCAGCGCCCACTCCCTCAGCACTGACCCTCCCTCAGCCCCCACTCCCTCAGCACTGACCCTCCCTCAGCACTGACCCTCCCTCAGCGCCCACTCCCTCAGCACTGACCCTCCCTCAGCGCCCACTCCCTCAGCACTGACCCTCCCTCAGCACTGACCCTCCCACAGCCCCCGCTCCCTCAGCACTGACTCTCCCACAGCCCCCACTCCCTCAGCACTGACCCTCCCACAGCGCCCACTCCCTCAGCACTGACCCTCCCATAGCGCCCACTCCCTCAGCACTGACCCTCCCTCAGCGCCCACTCCCTCAGCACTGACCCTCCCTCAGCACTGACCCTCCCACAGTGCCCGCTCCCTCAGCACTGACCCTCCCACAGCACCCCACTCCCTCAGCACTGACCCTCCCACAGCACCCACTCCCTCAGCACTGACCCTCCCACAGCGCCCACTCCCTCAGCACTGACCCTCCCACAGCACCCACTCCCTCAGCACTGACCCTCCCTCAGCACTGACCCTCCCACAGCCCCCACTCCCTCAGCACTGACCCTCCCACAGCACCCACTCCCTCAGCACTGACCCTCCCACAGCACTGACCCTCACTGTAAACTGTGTACAAAACCACACTTTCAGGAGTGGATTCGGTTAGGATATCTGGGTCAGCATAGAGGGAATGGGCCGAAGGGTCTGTTTCCCCGTGCTGTATCACTTTAACACTTGAACCACACTCTTTTGGCATGATTCTTTTCATTATGGACAGTGTGCAGGGACATTTTGGGGACTCTTTCTTGTGAGGTTTTTTGAGAAGGTATGCAGAGATGCTTTGAGAAAAGTCTGTGCAAGGTTTGAGCAGGTTTTGAGAATATTTGCAGAGAACCTTTGAAGCATGTGCATAGTAGGCAGGATGGTTTTGTACACAGTTGACAGTGAGGTTTTGTACACAGGATACAGTGAGGTTTTGTACACAGTTGACAGTGAGGTTTTGTACACAGGATACAGTGAGGTTTTGTACACAGTTTACAGTGTGGTTTTGAACACAGTTTACAGTGTGGTTTTGTACACAGTTTACAGTGAGGTTTTGTACACAGTTGACAGTGAGGTTTTGTACACAGTTTACAGTGTGGTTTTGAACACAGTTTACAGTGTGGTTTTGTACACAGTTTACAGTGTGGTTTTGTACACAGTTTACAGTGAGGTTTTGTACACAGTTTACAGTGTGGTTTTGAACACAGTTTACAGTGAGGTTTTGAACACAGTTTACAGTGTGGTTTTGAACACAGTTTACAGTGAGGTTTTGTACACAGTTTACAGTGAGGTTTTGTACACAGTTTACAGTGTGGTTTTGAACACAGTTTACAGTGTGGGTTTGTACAGAGTTTATAGTGAGGTTTTGTACACAGTTTACAGTGTGGTTTTGTGCACAGTTTACAGTGAGGTTTTGAACACAGTTTACAGTGAGGTTTTGTACACAGTTTACAGTGTGGTTTTGTACACAGTTTAGAGTGTGGTTTTGTACACAGTTTACAGTGAGGTTTTGTGCACAGTTTACAGTGTGGGTTTGTACACAGTTTACAGTGAGGTTTTGTACACAGTTTACACTGAGGTTTTGAGCACAGTTTACACTGAGGTTTTGAGCACAGTTTACAGTGTGGTTTTGTACACAGTTTACAGTGAGGTTTTGTACACAGTTTACAGTGAGGTTTTTTACACAGTTTACAGTGTGGTTTTGAGCACAGTTTACAGCGTGGTTTTGTACACAGTTTACAGTGTGGTTTTGTACACAGTTTACAGTGAGGTTTTGTACACAGTTTACAGTGTGGTTTTGTACACAGTTTACAGTGAGCTTTTGAGAACAGTTTACAGTGTGTTTTTGTACACAGTTTACAGTGTGGGTTTGTACACAGTTTACGGTGAGGTTTTGTACACAGTTTACAGTGTGGTTTTGTACACAGTTTACAGTGTGGGTTTGTACACAGTTTACGGTGAGGTTTTGTACACAGTTTACAGTGTGGTTTTGTACACAGTTTACAGTGAGGTTTGTACACAGTTTACAGTGGGCTTTTGAATACAGTTTACAGTGAGGTTTTGTACACAGTTTACATTGAGATTTTGAACACAGTTTACAGTGAAGTTAGTACACAGTTTACAGTGTGGTTTTGAGCACAGTTTACAGTGTGGTTTTGTACACAGTTTACAGTGTGGTTTTGTACACAGTTTCCAGTGAGGTTTTGTACACAGTTTACAGTGTGGTTTTGTACACAGTTTATAGTGTGGTTTTGAACACAGTTCATAGTGAGGTTTTGTACACAGTTTACAGTGTGGTTTGAACACAGTTTACAGTGAGGTTTTGAACACAGTTTACAGTGACGTTTTGTACACAGTTCACAGTGTGGTTTGTACACAGTTGACAGTGAGGTTTTGTACACAGTTTACAGTGTGGTTTTGAGCACGGTTTACAGTGTGGTTTGTACACAGTTTACAGTGAGGTCTTGAGCACAGTTTACATTGAGATTTTGTACACAGTTGAAAGTGTGGTTTTGTACACAGTTTACAGTGAGGTTTTGTACACAGTTTACAGTGAGGTTTTGTACACAGTTTACAGTGTGGTTTTGCACACAGTTTACAGTGAGGTTTGTACACAGTTTAAAGTGAGGTTTTGTACACAGTTCACAGTGTGGTTTTGTACTCAGTTTACAGTGTGGTTTTGAACACAGTTTAGAGTGTAGTTTTGTACACAGTTTACAGTGTGGTTTTGAACACAGTTTATAGTGAGGTTTTGTACACAGTTTACAGTGAGGTTTTGTACACAGTTTACAGTGAGATTTTGAGCACAGTTTACAGTGCGGTTTTGAACACAGTTTACAGTGTGGTTTTGCACACAGTTTACAGTGTGGTTTTGAACACAGTTTACATTGAGGTTGTGTACACAGTTTACAGTGTGGTTTTGTACACAGTTTACAGTGAGGTTTTGTACACAGTTTACAGTGTGGTTTTGTACACAGTTTACAGTGAGGTTTTGTACACAGTTTACATTGAGGTTGTGTACACAGTTTACAGTGAGGTTTTGTACACAGTTTACAGTGTGGTTTTGAACACAGTTTACATTGAGGTTGTGTACACAGTTTACAGTGTGGTTTTGTACACAGTTTACAGTGAGGTTTTGTACACAGTTGACAGTGAGGTTTTGAGCACAGTTTACAGTGTGGTTTTGTACACAGTATATAGTGTGGTTTTGAACACAGTTTACAGTGTGGTTTTGTACACAGTTTACAGTGTGGTTTTGTACACAGTTTACAGTGTGGTTTTGAACACAGTTTACAGTATGGTTTTGTACAAAGTTTACAGTGTGGTTTGAACACAGTTTACAGTGTGGTTTTGAACACAGTTTACAGTGAGGTTTTGAACACAGTTTACAGTGTGGTTTTGTACACAGTTTACAGTGAGGTTTTGTACACAGTTTACAGTGTGGTTTTGAACACAGATTAGAGTGTGGTTTTGTACACAGTTTACAGTGAGGTTTTGTACACAGTTGACAGTGAGCTTTTGAGCACAGTTTACAGTGTGGTTTTGTACACAGTTTACAGTGTGGTTTGAACACAGTTTACAGTGAGGTTTTGTACACAGTTTACAGTGAGATTTTGTACACAGTTTACAGTGTGGTTTGAACACAGTTTACAGTGTGGTTTTGTAAACAGTTTACAGTGAGGTTCTGAACACAGTTTACAGTGAGGTTTTGTACACAGTTTACAGTGTGGTTTTGTACACAGTTTACAGTGAGGTTTTGAACACAGTTTACAGTGAGATTTTGTACACAGTTGACAGTGTGCTTTTGAGCACAGTTTACAGTGTGGTTTTGTAGACAGTTTACAGTGAGGTTTTGAACACAGTTTACAGTGAGGTTTTGTACACAGTTCACAGTGTGGTTTTGTACACAGTTTTCAGTGTGGTTTTGTACACAGTTTACAGTGTGGTTTGAACACAGTTTACAGTGAGGTTTTGAACACAGTTTACAGTGAGGTTTTGTACACAGTTCACAGTGTGGTTTTGTACACAGTTGACAGTGTGGTTTTGAACACAGTTCACAGTGTGGTTTTGTACACAGTTTACAGTGAGGTTTTGTACAGAGTTTACAGTGAGGTTTTGTGCATAGTCTACAGTGTGGTTTTGAACACAGTTCACAGTGTGGTTTTGTACACAGTTTACAGTGAGGTTTTGAACACAGTTTACAGTGAGATATTGTACACAGTTTACAGTGAGGTTTTGTGCATAGTCTACAGTGTGATTTTGAACACAGTTCACAGTGTGGTTTTGTACACAGTTTACAGTGTGGTTTTGTACACAGTTTACAGTGTGGTTTTGTATACAGTTTACAGTGAGGTTTTGTACACAGTATACAGTGTGGTTTTGTACACAGTTTACAGTGTGATTTTGAACACAGTTTACAGTGTGGTTTTGTACACAGTATACAGTGTGGTTTTGTACACAGTTTACAGTGTGGTTTTGTATACAGTTTACAGGGAGGTTTTGAACACAGTTCACAGTGAGGTTTTGAACACAGTTCACAGTGAGGCTTTGAACACAGTTTACAGTGAGGTTTTGTGGACAGTTTACAGTGAGGTTTTGAACACAGTTTACAGTGAGGTTTTGTACACAGTTTACAGTGAGGTTTTGTACACAGTTTACAGTGTGGTTTTGTACACAGTTTACATTGTGGTTTTGTACACATTTTACAGTGTGGTTTTGTACACAATTTAGAGTGTGGTTTTGTACACAGTTCAGAGTGTGGTTTTGTACACAGTTTACAGTGTGGTTTTGAACACAGTTTACAGTGAGGTTTTGTGCACAGTTTACAGTGTGGGTTTGTACACAGTTTACAGTGAGGTTTTGTACACAGTTTACAGTGTGGTTTTGCACACAGTTTACAGTGAGGTTTGTACACAGTTTAAAGTGAGGTTTTGTACACAGTTCACAGTGTGGTTTTGTACTCAGTTTACAGTGTGGTTTTGAACACAGTTTAGAGTGTGGTTTTGTACACAGTTTACAGTGTGGTTTTGAACACAGTTTATAGTGAGGTTTTGTACACAGTTTACAGTGAGGTTTTGTACACAGTTTACAGTGAGATTTTGAGCACAGTTTACAGTGCGGTTTTGAACACAGTTTACAGTGTGGTTTTGCACACAGTTTACAGTGTGGTTTTGAACACAGTTTACATTGAGGTTGTGTACACAGTTTACAGTGTGGTTTTGTACACAGTTTACAGTGAGGTTTTGTACACAGTTTACAGTGTGGTTTTGTACACAGTTTACAGTGAGGTTTTGTACACAGTTTACATTGAGGTTGTGTACACAGTTTACAGTGAGGTTTTGTACACAGTTTACAGTGTGGTTTTGAACACAGTTTACATTGAGGTTGTGTACACAGTTTACAGTGTGGTTTTGTACACAGTTTACAGTGAGGTTTTGTACACAGTTGACAGTGAGGTTTTGAGCACAGTTTACAGTGTGGTTTTGTACACAGTATATAGTGTGGTTTTGAACACAGTTTACAGTGTGGTTTTGTACACAGTTTACAGTGTGGTTTTGAACACAGTTTACAGTATGGTTTTGTACAAAGTTTACAGTGTGGTTTGAACACAGTTTACAGTGTGGTTTTGAACACAGTTTACAGTGAGGTTTTGAACACAGTTTACAGTGTGGTTTTGTACACAGTTTACAGTGAGGTTTTGTACACAGTTTACAGTGTGGTTTTGAACACAGATTAGAGTGTGGTTTTGTACACAGTTTACAGTGAGGTTTTGTACACAGTTGACAGTGAGCTTTTGAGCACAGTTTACAGTGTGGTTTTGTACACAGTTTACAGTGTGGTTTGAACACAGTTTACAGTGTGGTTTTGTAAACAGTTTACAGTGAGGTTCTGAACACAGTTTACAGTGAGGTTTTGTACACAGTTTACAGTGAGATTTTGTACACAGTTGACAGTGAGCTTTTGAGCACAGTTTACAGTGTGGTTTTGTAGACAGTTTACAGTGAGGTTTTGAACACAGTTTACAGTGAGGTTTTGTACACAGTTCACAGTGTGGTTTTGTACACAGTTTACAGTGTGGTTTTGTACACAGTTTACAGTGTGGTTTGAACACAGTTTACAGTGAGGTTTTGAACACAGTTTACAGTGAGGTTTTGTACACAGTTCACAGTGTGGTTTTGTACACAGTTGACAGTGTGGTTTTGAACACAGTTGACAGTGTGGTTTTGAACACAGTTCACAGTGTGGTTTTGTACACAGTTTACAGTGAGGTTTTGTACAGAGTTTACAGTGAGGTTTTGTGCATAGTCTACAGTGTGGTTTTGAACACAGTTCACAGTGTGGTTTTGTACACAGTTTACAGTGAGGTTTTGAACACAGTTTACAGTGAGATATTGTACACAGTTTACAGTGAGGTTTTGTGCATAGTCTACAGTGTGATTTTGAACACAGTTCACAGTGTGGTTTTGTACACAGTTTACAGTGTGGTTTTGTACACAGTTTACAGTGTGGTTTTGTATACAGTTTACAGTGAGGTTTTGGACACGGTTTACAGTGAGGTTTGACCACAGTTTACTGTGTGGTTTTGAGCACAGTTTACATTGAGGTTTTGTACACAGTTTATAGTGAGATTTTGAACACAGTTTACAGTGAGATTTTGAACACAGTTTACAGTGTGGTTTTGTACACAGTTTACAGTGTGGTTTTGTACACAGTTTACAGTGTGGTTTTGTACAGAGTTGACAGTGAGCTTTTGAGCACAGTTTACAGTGTGGTTTTGTACACAGTTTACAGTGAGGTTTTGCAGACAGTTTACAGTGTGGTTTGAACACAGTATACAGTGTGGTTTTGTACACAGTTTACATTGAGGTTTTGAACACAGTTGACAGTGTGGTTTTGTACACAGTTCACAGTGTGGTTTTGTACACAGTTTACAGTGAGGTTTTGTGCATAGTCTACAGTGTGGTTTTGAACACAGTTCACAGTGTGGTTTTGTACACAGTTTACAGTGTGGTTTTTTACACAGTTTACAGTGTGGTTTTGTACACAGTTTACAGTGTGGTTTGAACACAGTTTTCAGTGAGGTTTTGAACACAGTTTACAGTGAGGTTTTGTACACAGTTCACAGTGTGGTTTTGCACACAGTTTACAGTGTGGTTTTGTAAACAGTTTACAGTGAGGTTTTGAACACAGTTTACAGTGAGGTTTTGTACACTGTTTACAGTGTGGTTTTATACACAGTTTACAGTGAGGTTTTGAACACAGTTTACAGTGAGATTTTGTACACAGTTGACAGTGAGCTTTTGAGCACAGTTTACAGTGTGGTTTTGTACACAGTTTACAGTGTGGTTTGAACACAGTTTACAGTGAGGTTTTGAACACAGTTTACAGTGCGGTTTTGTACACATTTTAGAGTGTGGTTTTGTACACAGTTTACAGTGTGGTTTTGTACACAGTTTACAGTGAGGTTTTGAACACAGTTGACAGTGTGGTTTTGTACACAGTTCGCAGTGTGGTTTTGTACACAATTTACAGTGAGGTTTTGTGCATAGTCTACAGTGTGGTTTTGAACACAGTTCACAGTGTGGTTTTGTACACAGTTTACAGTGAGGTTTTGAACACAGTTTACAGTGAGGTATTGTACACAGTTTACAGTGAGGTTTTGTGCATAGTCTACAGTGTGGTTTTGAACACACTTCACAGTGTGGTTTTGTACACAGTTTACAGTGTGGTTTTATACACAGTTTACAGTGAGGTTTTGTACACATTATACAGTGTGGTTTTGTACACAGTTTACAGTGTGGTTTTGTATACAGTTTACAGTGAGGTTTTGAACACAGTTCACAGTGAGGTTTTTAACACAGTTCACAGTGAGGCTTTGAACACAGTTTACAGTGAGGTTTTGAACACAGTTTACAGTGTGATTTTGAACACAGTTTACAGTGAGATTTTGAACACAGTTCACAGTGTGGTTTTGTACACAGTTTACAGTGTGGTTTTGTACACAGTTGACAGTGAGCTTTTGAGCACAGTTTACAGTGAGATTTTGAACACAGTTTACAGTGAGATTTTGGACACAGTTTACAGTGAGGTTTTGTGCATAGTCTACAGTGTGGTTTTGAACACAGTTTACATTGAGATTTTGTACACAGTTTACAGTGTGGTTTTATACACAGTTTACAGTGAGGTTTTGTGCACAGTTTACAGTGAGTTTTTGTACACAGTTTACAGTGTGGTTTTATGCACAGTTTACAGTGTGTTTTTGTACACAGTTTACAGTGTGGTTTTGTACACAGTTTACAGTGAGCTTTTGAGCACAGGTTACAGTATGTTTTTGTACACAGTTTACAGTGTGGTTTTGTACACAGTTTACAGTGTGGTTTTGAGCACAGTTTACAGTGTGGTTTTGTACGCAGTTTACAGTGTGGTTTTTGACACAGTTTACAGTGAGGTTTTTTACACAGTTTACAGTGAGGTTTTGAACACAGTTGACAGTGTGGTTTTGTACACAGTTCACAGTGTGGTTTTGTACACAGTTTACAGTGAGGTTTTGTGCATAGTCTACAGTGTGGTTTTGAACACAGTTCACAGTGTGGTTTTGTACACAGTTTACAGTGTGGTTTTTTACACAGTTTACAGTGTGGTTTTGTACACAGTTTACAGTGTGGTTTGAACACAGTTTTCAGTGAGGTTTTGTACACAGTTCACAGTGAGGTTTTGTACACAGTTCACAGTGTGGTTTTGCACACAGTTTACAGTGTGGTTTTGTGAACAGTTTACAGTGAGGTTTTGAACACAGTTTACAGTGAGGTTTTGTACACTGTTTACAGTGTGGTTTTATACACAGTTTACAGTGAGGTTTTGAACACAGTTTACAGTGAGATTTTGTACACAGTTGACAGTGAGCTTTTGAGCACAGTTTACAGTGTGGTTTTGTACACAGTTTACAGTGTGGTTTGAACACAGTTTACAGTGAGGTTTTGAACACAGTTTACAGTGCGGTTTTGTACACATTTTAGAGTGTGGTTTTGTACACAGTTTACAGTGTGGTTTTGTACACAGTTTACAGTGAGGTTTTGAACACAGTTGACAGTGTGGTTTTGTACACAGTTCACAGTGTGGATTTGTACACAATTTACAGTGAGGTTTTGTGCATAGTCTACAGTGTGGTTTTGAACACACTTCACAGTGTGGTTTTGTACACAGTTTACAGTGTGGTTTTATACACAGTTTACAGTGAGGTTTTGTACACATTATACAGTGTGGTTTTGTACACAGTTTACAGTGTGGTTTTGTATACAGTTTACAGTGAGGTTTTGAACACAGTTCACAGTGAGGTTTTTAACACAGTTCACAGTGAGGCTTTGAACACAGTTTACAGTGAGGTTTTGAACACAGTTTACAGTGAGGTTTTGAACACAGTTTACAGTGAGGTTTTGTACACAGTTTACAGTGTGGTTTTGTACACAGTTTACATTGTGGTTTTGTACACAGTTTACAGTGTGGTTTTCAACACAGTTTACAGTGAGGTTTTGTACACAGTTTACACTGAGGTTTTGAGCACAGTTTACAGTGTGGTTTTGTACACAGTTTACAGTGAGGTTTTGTACACAGTTTACAGTGAGGATTTTTACACAGTTTACAGTGAGGTTTTATACACAGTTTACAGTGTGTTTTTGTACACAGTTTACAGTGTGGTTTTGTACACAGTTTACAGTGTGGTTTTGAGCACAGTTTACAGTGTGGTTTTGAGCACAGTTTACAGTGTGGTTTTGTACACAGTTTACAGTGTGGTTTTGAGCACAGTTTACAGTGTGGTTTTGTACACAGTTTACAGTGTGGTTTTGGACACAGTTGACAGTGAGCTTTTGAACACAGTTCACAGTGTGGTTTTGTACACAGTTTACAGTGAGGTTTTGTACAGAGTTTACAGTGAGGTTTTGTGCATAGTCAACAGTGTGGTTTTGAACACAGTTCACAGTGTGGTTTTGTACATAGTTTACAGTGAGGTTTTGAACACAGTTTACAGTGAGATATTGTACACAGTTTACAGTGAGGTTTTGTGCATAGTCTACAGTGTGATTTTGAACACAGTTCACAGTGTGGTTTTGTACACAGTTTACAGTGTGGTTTTGTACACAGTTTACAGTGTGGTTTTGTATACAGTTTACAGTGAGGTTTTGTACAGAGTATACAGTGTGGTTTTGTACACAGTTTACAGTGTGATTTTGAACACAGTTTACAGTGAGGTTTTGTACACAGTATACAGTGTGGTTTTGTACACAGTTTACAGTGTGGTTTTGTATACAGTTTACAGTGAGGTTTTGAACACAGTTCACAGTGAGGTTTTGAACACAGTTTACAGTGAGGTTTTGAACACAGTTTACAGTGAGGTTTTGTACACAGTTTACAGTGTGGTTTTGTACACAGTTTACATTGTGGTTTTGTACACATTTTACAGTGTGGTTTTGTACACAGTTTAGAGTGTGGTTTTGTACACAGTTCAGAGTGTGGTTTTGTACACAGTTCAGAGTGTGGTTTTGTACACAGTTTACAGTGTGGTTTTGAACACAGTTTACAGTGAGGTTGTGTGCACAGTTTACAGTGTGGGTTTGTACACAGTTTACAGTGAGGTTTTGTACACAGTTTACACTGAGGTTTTGAGCACAGTTTACAGTGTGGTTTTGTACACAGTTTACAGTGAGGTTTTGTACACAGTTTACAGTGAGGTTTTTTACACAGTTTACAGTGAGGTTTTGAACACAGTTTACAGTGTGTTTTTGTACACAGTTTACAGTGTGGTTTTGTACACAGTTTACAGTGTGGTTTTGAGCACAGTTTACTGTGTGGTTTTGTACACAGTTTACAGTGTGGTTTTGTACACAGTTTACAGTGAGCTTTTGAGCACAGTTTACAGTGTGTTTTTGTGCACAGTTTACAGTGTGGTTTTGTACACAGTTTACAGTGTGGTTTTGAGCACAGTTTACAGTGTGGTTTGTACACAGTTTACAGTGAGGTCTTAAGCACAGTTTACAGTGAGGTTTTGTACACAGTTGAAAGTGTGGTTTTGTACACAGTTTACAGTGAGGTTTTGTACACAGTTTACAGTGTGGTTTTGTACACAGTTTACAGTGAGGTTTTCTACACAGTTAACAGTGGGCTTTTGAATACAGTTTACAGTGAGGTTTTGTACACAGTTTACATTGAGATTTTGAACACAGTTTACAGTGAAGTTAGTACACAGTTTACAGTGTGGTTTTGAGCACAGTTTACAGTGTGGTTTTGTACACAGTTTACAGTGTGGTTTTGTACACAGTTTACAGTGTGGTTTTGTGCACAGTTTACAGTGCGGTTTTGAACACAGTTTACAGTGAGGATTTGAGCACAGTTTACAGTGAGGTTTTGTGCATAGTCTACAGTGTGGTTTTGAACACAGTTCACAGTGTCGTTTTGTACACAGTTTACAGTGTGGTTTTGTACACAGTTTACAGTGAGGTTTTGAACACAGTTTACAGTGAGGTTTTGTACACAGTTTACAGTGAGGTTTTGTACACAGTTTACAGTGAGCTTTTGTACACAGTTGACAGTGAGGTTTTGAGCACAGTTTACAGTGTGGTTTTGTACACAGTTTACAGTGTGGTTTTGTATACAGTTTACAGTGAGGTTTTGTACACAGTTTACAGTGAGGTTTTGAACACAGTTTGCAGTGAGGTTTTGTACACAGTTGACAGTGAGGTTTTGAGCACAGTTGACAGTGAGGTTTTGAACACAGTTTACAGTGTGATTTTGAACACAGTTTAGAGTGTGGTTTTGTACACAGTTTACAGTGTGGTTTTGTACACAGTTTACAGTGAGGTTTTGTACACAGTTGACAGTGAGCTTTTGAGCACAGTTTACAGTGTGGTTTTGTACACAGTTTACAGTGAGGTTTTGTACACAGTTTACAGTGTGGTTTGAACACAGTTTACAGTGTGGTTTTGTAAACAGTTTACAGTGTGGTTTTGTACACAGTTTACAGTGAGGTTTTGTACACAGTTCACAGTGTGGTTTTGTACACAGTTTACAGTGTGGTTTTGTACACAGTTGACAGTGAGCTTTTGAGCACAGTTTACAGTGTGGTTTTGTACACAGTTTACAGTGAGGTTTTGTACACAGTTTACAGTGTGGTTTGAACACAGTTTACAGTGTGGTTTTGTACACAGTTTACAGTGAGGTTTTGTACACAGTTGACAGTGTGGTTTTGTACACAGTTCACAGTGTGGTTTTGTACACAGTTTACAGTGAGGTTTTGTGCATAGTCTACAGTGTGGTTTTGAACACAGTTCACAGTGTGGTTTTGAACACAGTTCACAGTGTGGTTTTGTACACAGTTTACAGTGTGGTTTTGTACACAGTTTACAGTGTGGGTTTGTACACAGTTTACAGTGTGGTTTTGTACACAGTTTACATTGAGGTTTTGAACACAGTTCACAGTGAGGCTTTGAACACAGTTCACAGTGTGGTTTTGTATACAGTTTACCGTGTGGTTTTGAACACAGTTCACAGTGTGATTTTGTATACAGTTTACAGTGAGGTTTTGGACACGGTTTACAGTGAGGTTTGACCACAGTTTACTGTGTGGTTTTGAGCACAGTTTACATTGAGGTTTTGTACACAGTTTATAGTGAGATTTTGAACACAGTTTACAGTGAGATTTTGAACACAGTTTACAGTGTGGTTTTGTACACAGTTTACAGTGTGGTTTTGTACACAGTTTACAGTGTGGTTTTGTACAGAGTTGACAGTGAGCTTTTGAGCACAGTTTACAGTGTGGTTTTGTACACAGTTTACAGTGAGGTTTTGCACACAGTTTACAGTGTGGTTTGAACACAGTATACAGTGTGGTTTTGTACACAGTTTACATTGAGGTTTTGAACACAGTTGACAGTGTGGTTTTGTACACAGTTCACAGTGTGGTTTTGTACACAGTTTACAGTGAGGTTTTGTGCATAGTCTACAGTGTGGTTTTGAACACAGTTCACAGTGTGGTTTTGTACACAGTTTACAGTGTGGTTTTGTACACAGTTTACAGTGTGGGTTTGTACACAGTTTACAGTGTGGTTTTGTATACAGTTTACAGTGAGGTTTTGTACACAGTTGACAGTGAGCTTTTGAGCACAGTTTACAGTGAGGTTTTGTACACAGTTTACAGTGAGGTTTTGTACACAGTTTACAGTGTGGTTTGAACACAGTTTACAGTGTGGTTTTGTACACAGTTTACAGTGTGGTTTTGTACACAGTTTACAGTGTGGTTTTGTACACAGTTGACAGTGTGGTTTTGAACACAGTTCACAGTGTGGTTTTGTACACAGTTTACAGTGAGGTTTTGTACACAGTTTACAGTGTGGTTTTGTACACAGTTTACAGTGAGGTTTTGAACACAGTTTACAGTGAGGTTTTGAACACAGTTTACAGTGAGATATTGTACACAGTTTACAGTGAGGTTTTGTGCATAGTCTACAGTGTGATTTTGAACACTGTTCACAGTGTGGTTTTGTACACAGTTTACAGTGTGG
Organism: Chiloscyllium punctatum; assembly: GCF_047496795.1. Lineage (NCBI taxonomy): Eukaryota > Metazoa > Chordata > Chondrichthyes > Orectolobiformes > Hemiscylliidae > Chiloscyllium > Chiloscyllium punctatum. Next base: position 29,409,036 of record NC_092788.1, read on the forward strand.
TTTTCTACACAGTTTACAGTGAGGTTTTGTACACAGTATACAGTGTGGTTTTGTACACAGTTTACAGTGTGGTTTTGTATACAGTTTACAGTGAGGTTTTGAACACAGTTCACAGTGAGGTTTTGAACACAGTTCACAGTGAGGCTTTGAACACAGTTTACAGTGAGGTTTTGTGGACAGTTTACAGTGAGGTTTTGAACACAGTTTACAGTGAGGTTTTGTACACAGTTTACAGTGTGGTTTTGTACACAGTTTACATTGTGGTTTTGTGCACAGTTTACAGTGTGGTTTTGTACACAGTTTAGAGTGTGGTTTTGTACACAGTTTAGAGTGTGGTTTTGTACACAGTTTAGAGTGTGGTTTTGTACACAGTTTACAGTGTGGTTTTGAACATAGTTTACAGTGAGGTTTTGTGCACAGTTTACAGTGTGGGTTTGTACACAGTTTACAGTGTGGTTTTGAGCACAGTTTACAGTGTGGTTTTGTACACAGTTTAGAGTGTGGTTTTGTACACAGTTTAGAGTGTGGTTTTGTACACAGTTTACAGTGTGGTTTTGAACATAGTTTACAGTGAGGTTTTGTGCACAGTTTACAGTGTGGGTTTGTACACAGTTTACAGTGAGGTTTTGTACACAGTTTACAGTGTGGTTGTGTACACAGTTTACAGTGAGGTTTTGTACACAGTTTACAGTGAGGTTTTTTACACAGTTTACAGTGAGGTTTTGAACACAGTTTACAGTGTGTTTTTGTACACAGTTTACAGTGTGGTTTTGTACACAGTTTACAGTGTGGTTTTGAGCACAGTTTACAGTGTGTTTTTGTGCACAGTTTACAGTGTGGTTTTGTACACAGTTTACACTGAGGTCTTAAGCACAGTTTACATTGAGATTTTGTACACAGTTGAAAGTGTGGTTTTGTACACAGTTTACAGTGAGGTTTTGTACACAGTTTACAGTGTGGTTTTGTACCCAGTTTACAGTGTGGTTTTGCACACAGTTTACAGTGAGGTTTGTACACAGATTAAAGTGAGGTTTTGTACACAGTTCACAGTGTGGTTTTGAGCACAGTTCACAGTGTGGTTTTGTACACAGTTTACAGTGTGGTTTTGAACACAGTTTAGTGTGTGGTTTTGTACGCAGTTTACAGTGTGGTTTTGTACTCAGTTTACAGTGTGGTTTTGAACACAGTTTAGAGTGTGGTTTTGTACACAGTTTACAGTGAGGTTTTCTACACAGTTAACAGTGAGGTTTTGTACACAGTTTACAGTGTGGTTTTGTACACAGTTTACAGTGTGGTTTTGTAAACAGTTTACAGTGAGGTTTTGTACACAGTTTACAGTGTGGTTTTGTACACAGTTTACAGTGTGGTTTTGTACACAGTTTATAGTGAGGTTTTTTACACAGTTTACAGTGTGGTTTTGTACACAGTTTATAGTGAGGTTTTGTACACAGTTTACAGTGTGGTTTTGTACACAGTTTACAGTGTGGGTTTGTACACAGTTACAGTGGGCTTTTGAATACAGTTTACAGTGAGGTTTTGTACACAGTTTACATTGAGATTTTGAACACAGTTTACAGTGAAGTTAGTACACAGTTTACAGTGTGGTTTTGAGCACAGTTTACAGTGTGGTTTTGTACACAGTTTACAGTGTGGTTTTGTACACAGTTTACAGTGTGGTTTTGTGCACAGTTTACAGTGCGGTTTTGAACACTGTTTACAGTGAGGATTTGAGCACAGTTTACAGTGAGGTTTTGTACGCAGTTTACAGTGAGGTATTGTACACAGTTTACAGTGAGGTTTTGTACACAGTTTACAGAGTGGTTTTGAACACAGTTTACATTGAGGTTTTGTACACAGTTTACAGTGTGGTTTTGTACACAGTTTACAGTGAGCTTTTGTACACAGTTGACAGTGAGGTTTTGAGCACAGTTTACAGTGTGGTTTTGTACACAGTTTACAGTGTGGTTTTGTACACAGTTTACAGTGAGGTTTTGAACACAGTTTACAGTGAGGATTTGAACACAGTTTACAGTGAGGTTTTGTACACAGTTGACAGTGAGGTTTTGAGCACAGTTTACAGTGAGGTTTTGTACACAGTTTACAGTGTGGTTTTGAACACATTTTAGAGTGTGGTTTTGTACACAGTTTACAGTGTGGTTTTGTACACAGTTTACAGTGAGGTTTTGTACACAGTTGACAGTGAGCTTTTGAGCACAGTTTACAGTGTGGTTTTGTACACAGTTTACAGTGAGGTTTTGTACACAGTTTACAGTGTGGTTTGAACACAGTTTACAGTGTGGTTTTGTAAACAGTTTACAGTGAGGTTTTGTACACAGTTTACAGTGTGGTTTTGTACACAGTTTACAGTGTGGTTTTGTACACAGTTTACAGTGAGGTTTTGAACACAGTTTACAGTGAGGTTTTGTACACAGTTTACAGTGTGGTTTTGTACACAGTTTACAGTGAGGTTTTGTACACAGTTCACAGTGTGGTTTTGTACACAGTTTACAGTGTGGTTTTGTACACAGTTGACAGTCAGCTTTTGAGCACAGTTCACAGTGTGGTTTTGTGCACAGGTTACAGTGAGGTTTTGTACACAGTTTACAGTGTGGTTTGAACACAGTTTACAGTGAGGTTTTGTACACAGTTCACAGTGTGGTTTTGTACACAGTTTACAGTGTGGTTTTGTACAGAGTTGACAGTGAGCTTTTGAACACAGTTTACAGTGTGGTTTTGTACACAGTTTACAGTGTGGGTTTGTCCACAGTTTACAGTGGGCTTTTGAATACAGTTTACAGTGTGGTTTTGTACACAGTTTACAGTGTGGGTTTGTCCACAGTTTACAGTGTGGTTTTGTACACAGTTTACAGTGTGGTTTTGTACACAGTTTACAGTGAGATTTGTGCACAGTTTACAGTGTGGTTTTGTACACAGTTTACAGTGTGGTTTTGTACACAGTTTACAGTGTGGTTTTGTACACAGTTTACAGTGAGGTTTGTGCACAGTTTACAGTGTGGCCTTGTACACAGTTTACAGTGTGGTTTGTACACAGTTTACAGTGAGGTCTTGAGCACAGTTTACATTGAGATTTTGTACACAGTTTACAGTGTGGTTTTGTACACAGTTTACAGTGAGGTTTTTTACACAGTTTACAGTGTGGTTTTGAGCACAGTTAACAGTGTGGTTTGTTCACAGTTTACAGTGAGGTCTTGAGCACAGGTTAAATTGAGATTTTGTACACAGTTGAAAGTGTGGTTCTGTATACAGTTTACAGTGAGGTTTTGTACACAGTTTACAGTGAGGTTTTGTACACAGTTTACAGTGTGGTTTTGAACACAGTTTACAGTGTGGTTTTGAACACAGTTTACAGTGTGGTTTTGTACACAGTTTACAGTGTGGGTTTGTCCACAGTTTACAGTGTGGTTTTGTACACAGTTTACAGTGTGGTTTTGTACACAGTTTACAGTGTGGGTTTGTCCACAGTTTACAGTGTGGTTTTGTACACAGTTTACAGTGTGGTTTTGTACACAGTTTACAGTGAGGTTTGTGCACAGTTTACAGTGAGGTTTTGTACACAGTTTACAGTGAGGTTTTGTACACAGTTTACAGTGTGGTTTTGAACACAGTTTACAGTGTGGTTTTGTACACAGTTTACAGTGTGGGTTTGTCCACAGTTTACAGTGTTGTTTTGTACACAGTTTACAGTGTGGTTTTGTACACAGTTTACAGTGTGGGTTTGTCCACAGTTTACAGTGTGGTTTTGTACACAGTTTACAGTGTGGTTTTGTACACAGTTTACAGTGAGGTTTGTGCACAGTTTACAGTGTGGTTTTGTACACAGTTTACAGTGTGGTTTTGTACACAGTTTACAGTGTGGTTTTGTACACAGTTTACAGTGAGGTTTGTGCACAGTTTACAGTGTGGCCTTGTACACAGTTTACAGTGTGGTTTGTACACAGTTTACAGTGAGGTCTTGAGCACAGTTTACATTGAGATTTTGTACACAGTTTACAGTGTGGTTTTGTACACAGTTTACAGTGAGGTTTTTTACACAGTTTACAGTGTGGTTTTGAGCACAGTTAACAGTGTGGTTTATTCACAGTTTACAGTGAGGTCTTGAGCACAGGTTACATTGAGATTTTGTACACAGTTGAAAGTGTGGTTCTGTATACAGTTTACAGTGAGGTTTTGTACACAGTTTACAGTGAGGTTTTGTACACAGTTTACAGTGTAGTTTTGCACACAGTTTACAGTGAGGTTTGTACACAGTTTAAAGTGAGGTTTGTACACAGTTCACAGTGTGGTTTTGAGCACAGTTTACAGTGTGTTTTTGTACACAGTTTACAGTGTGGTTTTGTACACAGTTTACAGTGTGGTTTTGAGCACAGTTTACAGCGTGGTTTTGAGCACAGTTTACAGTGTGGTTTTGTACACAGTTTACAGTGAGCTTTTGAGCACAGTTTACAGTGTGTTTTTGTACACAGTTTACAGTGTGGTTTTGAGCACAGTTTACAGTGTGGTTTTGTACACAGTTTACAGTGTGGTTTTTTACACAGTTTACAGTGTGGTTTTGAGCACAGTTAACAGTGTGGTTTATTCACAGTTTACAGTGAGGTCTTGAGCACAGGTTACATTGAGATTTTGTACACAGTTGAAAGTGTGGTTCTGTATACAGTTTACAGTGAGGTTTTGTACACAGTTTACAGTGAGGTTTTGTACACAGTTTACAGTGTAGTTTTGCACACAGTTTACAGTGAGGTTTGTACACAGTTTAAAGTGAGGTTTGTACACAGTTCACAGTGTGGTTTTGAGCACAGTTTACAGTGTGTTTTTGTACACAGTTTACAGTGTGGTTTTGTACACAGTTTACAGTGTGGTTTTGAGCACAGTTTACAGTGAGGTTTGTACACAGTTTAAAGTGAGGTTTGTACACAGTTCACAGTGTGGTTTTGAGCACAGTTTACAGTGTGTTTTTGTACACAGTTTACAGTGAGGTTTTGAACACAGTTTACAGTGAGGTTTTGTACACTGTTTACAGTGTGGTTTTATACACAGTTTACAGTGAGGTTTTGAACACAGTTTACAGTGAGATTTTGTACACAGTTGACAGTGAGCTTTTGAGCACAGTTTACAGTGTGGTTTTGTACACAGTTTACAGTGTGGTTTGAACACAGTTTACAGTGAGGTTTTGAACACAGTTTACAGTGCGGTTTTGTACACATTTTAGAGTGTGGTTTTGTACACAGTTTACAGTGTGGTTTTGTACACAGTTTACAGTGAGGTTTTGAACACAGTTGACAGTGTGGTTTTGTACACAGTTCACAGTGTGGTTTTGTACACAATTTACAGTGAGGTTTTGTGCATAGTCTACAGTGTGGTTTTGAACACAGTTCACAGTGTGGTTTTGTACACAGTTTACAGTGAGGTTTTGAACACAGTTTACAGTGAGGTATTGTACACAGTTTACAGTGAGGTTTTGTGCATAGTCTACAGTGTGGTTTTGAACACACTTCACAGTGTGGTTTTGTACACAGTTTACAGTGTGGTTTTATACACAGTTTACAGTGAGGTTTTGTACACATTATACAGTGTGGTTTTGTACACAGTTTACAGTGTGGTTTTGTATACAGTTTACAGTGAGGCTTTGAACACAGTTTACAGTGAGGTTTTGAACACAGTTTACAGTGAGGTTTTGAACACAGTTTACAGTGAGGTTTTGTACACAGTTTACAGTGTGGTTTTGTACACAGTTTACATTGTGGTTTTGTACACAGTTTACAGTGTGGTTTTGAACACAGTTTACAGTGAGGTTTTGTACACAGTTTACACTGAGGTTTTGAGCACAGTTTACAGTGTGGTTTTGTACACAGTTTACAGTGAGGTTTTGTACACAGTTTACAGTGAGGATTTTTACACAGTTTACAGTGAGGTTTTACACACAGTTTACAGTGTGTTTTTGTACACAGTTTACAGTGTGGTTTTGTACACAGTTTACAGTGTGGTTTTGAGCATAGTTTACAGTGTGGTTTTGAGCACAGTTTACAGTGTGGTTTTGTACACAGTTTACAGTGAGCTTTTGAGCACAGTTTACAGTGTGTTTTTGTACACAGTTTACAGTGTGGTTTTGTTCACAGTTTACAGTGTGGTTTTGAGCACAGTTTACAGTGTGGTTTTGTACACAGTTTACAGTGTGGTTTTTTACACAGTTTACAGTGAGGTTTTGTACACAGTTTACAGTGAAGTATTGTACACAGTTTACAGTGAGGTTTTGTACACAGTTTACAGTGAGGTTTTGTACACAGTTTACAGTGAAGCATTGTACACAGTTTACAGTGAGGTTTTGTGCACAGTTTACAGTGTGGTTTTTTACACAGTTTACAGTGAGGTTTTGTAGACAGTTTACAGTGTGGTTTTGTACACTGCTTACAGTGTGGTTTTGAGCACAGTTTACAGTGTGGTTTTGTACACAGTTTACAGTGTGGGATTGTACACAGTTTACGGTGAGGTTTTGTACATAGTTTACAGTGAAGTATTGTACACAGTTTACAGTGAGGTTTTGTGCACAGTTTACAGTTTGGTTTTGTACACAGTTTACAGTTAGGTTTTGTACACAGTTTACAGTGTGGTTTTGTACACAGTTTACAGTGTGGTTTTGAACACAGTTTACAGTGTGGTTTTGAACACAGTTTACAGTGTGGTTTTGTACACAGTTTACAGTGTGGGTTTGTCCACAGTTTACAGTGGGCTTTTGAATACAGTTTACAGTGTGGTTTTGTACACAGTTTACAGTGTGGGTTTGTCCACAGTTTACAGTGTGGTTTTGTACACAGTTTACAGTGTGGTTTTGTACACAGTTTACAGTGAGATTTGTGCACAGTTTACAGTGTGGTTTTGTACACAGTTTACAGTGTGGTTTTGTACACAGTTTACAGTGTGGTTTTGTACACAGTTTACAGTGAGGTTTGTGCACAGTTTACAGTGTGGCCTTGTACACAGTTTACAGTGTGGTTTGTACACAGTTTACAGTGAGGTCTTGAGCACAGTTTACATTGAGATTTTGTACACAGTTTACAGTGTGGTTTTGTACACAGTTTACAGTGAGGTTTTTTACACAGTTTACAGTGTGGTTTTGAGCACAGTTAACAGTGTGGTTTGTTCACAGTTTACAGTGAGGTCTTGAGCACAGGTTACATTGAGATTTTGTACACAGTTGAAAGTGTGGTTCTGTATACAGTTTACAGTGAGGTTTTGTACACAGTTTACAGTGAGGTTTTGTACACAGTTTACAGTGTGGTTTTGAACACAGTTTACAGTGTGGTTTTGTACACAGTTTACAGTGTGGGTTTGTCCACAGTTTACAGTGTGGTTTTGTACACAGTTTACAGTGTGGTTTTGTACACAGTTTACAGTGTGGGTTTGTCCACAGTTTACAGTGTGGTTTTGTACACAGTTTACAGTGTGGTTTTGTACACAGTTTACAGTGAGGTTTGTGCACAGTTTACAGTGTGGTTTTGTACACAGTTTACAGTGTGGTTTTGTACACAGTTTACAGTGTGGTTTTGTACACAGTTTACAGTGTAGTTTTGCACACAGTTTACAGTGAGGTTTGTACACAGTTTAAAGTGAGGTTTGTACACAGTTCACAGTGTGGTTTTGAGCACAGTTTACAGTGTGTTTTTGTACACAGTTTACAGTGTGGTTTTGTACACAGTTTACAGTGTGGTTTTGAGCACAGTTTACAGCGTGGTTTTGAGCACAGTTTACAGTGTGGTTTTGTACACAGTTTACAGTGAGCTTTTGAGCACAGTTTACAGTGTGTTTTTGTACACAGTTTACAGTGTGGTTTTGAGCACAGTTTACAGTGTGGTTTTGTACACAGTTTACAGTGTGGTTTTTTACACAGTTTACAGTGTGGTTTTGAGCACAGTTAACAGTGTGGTTTATTCACAGTTTACAGTGAGGTCTTGAGCACAGGTTACATTGAGATTTTGTACACAGTTGAAAGTGTGGTTCTGTATACAGTTTACAGTGAGGTTTTGTACACAGTTTACAGTGAGGTTTTGTACACAGTTTACAGTGTAGTTTTGCACACAGTTTACAGTGAGGTTTGTACACAGTTTAAAGTGAGGTTTGTACACAGTTCACAGTGTGGTTTTGAGCACAGTTTACAGTGTGTTTTTGTACACAGTTTACAGTGTGGTTTTGTACACAGTTTACAGTGTGGTTTTGAGCACAGTTTACAGTGAGGTTTGTACACAGTTTAAAGTGAGGTTTGTACACAGTTCACAGTGTGGTTTTGAGCACAGTTTACAGTGTGTTTTTGTACACAGTTTACAGTGAGGTTTTGAACACAGTTTACAGTGAGGTTTTGTACACTGTTTACAGTGTGGTTTTATACACAGTTTACAGTGAGGTTTTGAACACAGTTTACAGTGAGATTTTGTACACAGTTGACAGTGAGCTTTTGAGCACAGTTTACAGTGTGGTTTTGTACACAGTTTACAGTGTGGTTTGAACACAGTTTACAGTGAGGTTTTGAACACAGTTTACAGTGCGGTTTTGTACACATTTTAGAGTGTGGTTTTGTACACAGTTTACAGTGTGGTTTTGTACACAGTTTACAGTGAGGTTTTGAACACAGTTGACAGTGTGGTTTTGTACACAGTTCACAGTGTGGTTTTGTACACAATTTACAGTGAGGTTTTGTGCATAGTCTACAGTGTGGTTTTGAACACAGTTCACAGTGTGGTTTTGTACACAGTTTACAGTGAGGTTTTGAACACAGTTTACAGTGAGGTATTGTACACAGTTTACAGTGAGGTTTTGTGCATAGTCTACAGTGTGGTTTTGAACACACTTCACAGTGTGGTTTTGTACACAGTTTACAGTGTGGTTTTATACACAGTTTACAGTGAGGTTTTGTACACATTATACAGTGTGGTTTTGTACACAGTTTACAGTGTGGTTTTGTATACAGTTTACAGTGAGGCTTTGAACACAGTTTACAGTGAGGTTTTGAACACAGTTTACAGTGAGGTTTTGAACACAGTTTACAGTGAGGTTTTGTACACAGTTTACAGTGTGGTTTTGTACACAGTTTACATTGTGGTTTTGTACACAGTTTACAGTGTGGTTTTGAACACAGTTTACAGTGAGGTTTTGTACACAGTTTACAGTGTAGTTTTGCACACAGTTTACAGTGAGGTTTGTACACAGTTTAAAGTGAGGTTTGTACACAGTTCACAGTGTGGTTTTGAGCACAGTTTACAGTGTGTTTTTGTACACAGTTTACAGTGTGGTTTTGTACACAGTTTACAGTGTGGTTTTGAGCACAGTTTACAGCGTGGTTTTGAGCACAGTTTACAGTGTGGTTTTGTACACAGTTTACAGTGAGCTTTTGAGCACAGTTTACAGTGTGTTTTTGTACACAGTTTACAGTGTGGTTTTGAGCACAGTTTACAGTGTGGTTTTGTACACAGTTTACAGTGTGGTTTTTTACACAGTTTACAGTGTGGTTTTGAGCACAGTTAACAGTGTGGTTTATTCACAGTTTACAGTGAGGTCTTGAGCACAGGTTACATTGAGATTTTGTACACAGTTGAAAGTGTGGTTCTGTATACAGTTTACAGTGAGGTTTTGTACACAGTTTACAGTGAGGTTTTGTACACAGTTTACAGTGTAGTTTTGCACACAGTTTACAGTGAGGTTTGTACACAGTTTAAAGTGAGGTTTGTACACAGTTCACAGTGTGGTTTTGAGCACAGTTTACAGTGTGTTTTTGTACACAGTTTACAGTGTGGTTTTGTACACAGTTTACAGTGTGGTTTTGAGCACAGTTTACAGTGAGGTTTGTACACAGTTTAAAGTGAGGTTTGTACACAGTTCACAGTGTGGTTTTGAGCACAGTTTACAGTGTGTTTTTGTACACAGTTTACAGTGAGGTTTTGAACACAGTTTACAGTGAGGTTTTGTACACTGTTTACAGTGTGGTTTTATACACAGTTTACAGTGAGGTTTTGAACACAGTTTACAGTGAGATTTTGTACACAGTTGACAGTGAGCTTTTGAGCACAGTTTACAGTGTGGTTTTGTACACAGTTTACAGTGTGGTTTGAACACAGTTTACAGTGAGGTTTTGAACACAGTTTACAGTGCGGTTTTGTACACATTTTAGAGTGTGGTTTTGTACACAGTTTACAGTGTGGTTTTGTACACAGTTTACAGTGAGGTTTTGAACACAGTTGACAGTGTGGTTTTGTACACAGTTCACAGTGTGGTTTTGTACACAATTTACAGTGAGGTTTTGTGCATAGTCTACAGTGTGGTTTTGAACACAGTTCACAGTGTGGTTTTGTACACAGTTTACAGTGAGGTTTTGAACACAGTTTACAGTGAGGTATTGTACACAGTTTACAGTGAGGTTTTGTGCATAGTCTACAGTGTGGTTTTGAACACACTTCACAGTGTGGTTTTGTACACAGTTTACAGTGTGGTTTTATACACAGTTTACAGTGAGGTTTTGTACACATTATACAGTGTGGTTTTGTACACAGTTTACAGTGTGGTTTTGTATACAGTTTACAGTGAGGCTTTGAACACAGTTTACAGTGAGGTTTTGAACACAGTTTACAGTGAGGTTTTGAACACAGTTTACAGTGAGGTTTTGTACACAGTTTACAGTGTGGTTTTGTACACAGTTTACATTGTGGTTTTGTACACAGTTTACAGTGTGGTTTTGAACACAGTTTACAGTGAGGTTTTGTACACAGTTTACACTGAGGTTTTGAGCACAGTTTACAGTGTGGTTTTGTACACAGTTTACAGTGAGGTTTTGTACACAGTTTACAGTGAGGATTTTTACACAGTTTACAGTGAGGTTTTATACACAGTTTACAGTGTGTTTTTGTACACAGTTTACAGTGTGGTTTTGTACACAGTTTACAGTGTGGTTTTGAGCATAGTTTACAGTGTGGTTTTGAGCACAGTTTACAGTGTGGTTTTGTACACAGTTTACAGTGAGCTTTTGAGCACAGTTTACAGTGTGTTTTTGTACACAGTTTACAGTGTGGTTTTGTTCACAGTTTACAGTGTGGTTTTGAGCACAGTTTACAGTGTGGTTTTGTACACAGTTTACAGTGTGGTTTTTTACACAGTTTACAGTGAGGTTTTGTACACAGTTTACAGTGAAGTATTGTACACAGTTTACAGTGAGGTTTTGTACACAGTTTACAGTGAGGTTTTGTACACAGTTTACAGTGAAGCATTGTACACAGTTTACAGTGAGGTTTTGTGCACAGTTTACAGTGTGGTTTTTTACACAGTTTACAGTGAGGTTTTGTAGACAGTTTACAGTGTGGTTTTGTACACTGCTTACAGTGTGGTTTTGAGCACAGTTTACAGTGTGGTTTTGTACACAGTTTACAGTGTGGGATTGTACACAGTTTACGGTGAGGTTTTGTACATAGTTTACAGTGAAGTATTGTACACAGTTTACAGTGAGGTTTTGTGCACAGTTTACAGTTTGGTTTTGTACACAGTTTACAGTTAGGTTTTGTACACAGTTTACAGTGTGGTTTTGTACACAGTTTACAGTGTGGTTTTGAACACAGTTTACAGTGTGGTTTTGAACACAGTTTACAGTGTGGTTTTGTACACAGTTTACAGTGTGGGTTTGTCCACAGTTTACAGTGGGCTTTTGAATACAGTTTACAGTGTGGTTTTGTACACAGTTTACAGTGTGGGTTTGTCCACAGTTTACAGTGTGGTTTTGTACACAGTTTACAGTGTGGTTTTGTACACAGTTTACAGTGAGATTTGTGCACAGTTTACAGTGTGGTTTTGTACACAGTTTACAGTGTGGTTTTGTACACAGTTTACAGTGTGGTTTTGTACACAGTTTACAGTGAGGTTTGTGCACAGTTTACAGTGTGGCCTTGTACACAGTTTACAGTGTGGTTTGTACACAGTTTACAGTGAGGTCTTGAGCACAGTTTACATTGAGATTTTGTACACAGTTTACAGTGTGGTTTTGTACACAGTTTACAGTGAGGTTTTTTACACAGTTTACAGTGTGGTTTTGAGCACAGTTAACAGTGTGGTTTGTTCACAGTTTACAGTGAGGTCTTGAGCACAGGTTACATTGAGATTTTGTACACAGTTGAAAGTGTGGTTCTGTATACAGTTTACAGTGAGGTTTTGTACACAGTTTACAGTGAGGTTTTGTACACAGTTTACAGTGTGGTTTTGAACACAGTTTACAGTGTGGTTTTGTACACAGTTTACAGTGTGGGTTTGTCCACAGTTTACAGTGTGGTTTTGTACACAGTTTACAGTGTGGTTTTGTACACAGTTTACAGTGTGGGTTTGTCCACAGTTTACAGTGTGGTTTTGTACACAGTTTACAGTGTGGTTTTGTACACAGTTTACAGTGAGGTTTGTGCACAGTTTACAGTGTGGTTTTGTACACAGTTTACAGTGTGGTTTTGTACACAGTTTACAGTGTGGTTTTGTACACAGTTTACAGTGTAGTTTTGCACACAGTTTACAGTGAGGTTTGTACACAGTTTAAAGTGAGGTTTGTACACAGTTCACAGTGTGGTTTTGAGCACAGTTTACAGTGTGTTTTTGTACACAGTTTACAGTGTGGTTTTGTACACAGTTTACAGTGTGGTTTTGAGCACAGTTTACAGCGTGGTTTTGAGCACAGTTTACAGTGTGGTTTTGTACACAGTTTACAGTGAGCTTTTGAGCACAGTTTACAGTGTGTTTTTGTACACAGTTTACAGTGTGGTTTTGAGCACAGTTTACAGTGTGGTTTTGTACACAGTTTACAGTGTGGTTTTTTACACAGTTTACAGTGTGGTTTTGAGCACAGTTAACAGTGTGGTTTATTCACAGTTTACAGTGAGGTCTTGAGCACAGGTTACATTGAGATTTTGTACACAGTTGAAAGTGTGGTTCTGTATACAGTTTACAGTGAGGTTTTGTACACAGTTTACAGTGAGGTTTTGTACACAGTTTACAGTGTAGTTTTGCACACAGTTTACAGTGAGGTTTGTACACAGTTTAAAGTGAGGTTTGTACACAGTTCACAGTGTGGTTTTGAGCACAGTTTACAGTGTGTTTTTGTACACAGTTTACAGTGTGGTTTTGTACACAGTTTACAGTGTGGTTTTGAGCACAGTTTACAGTGAGGTTTGTACACAGTTTAAAGTGAGGTTTGTACACAGTTCACAGTGTGGTTTTGAGCACAGTTTACAGTGTGTTTTTGTACACAGTTTACAGTGAGGTTTTGAACACAGTTTACAGTGAGGTTTTGTACACTGTTTACAGTGTGGTTTTATACACAGTTTACAGTGAGGTTTTGAACACAGTTTACAGTGAGATTTTGTACACAGTTGACAGTGAGCTTTTGAGCACAGTTTACAGTGTGGTTTTGTACACAGTTTACAGTGTGGTTTGAACACAGTTTACAGTGAGGTTTTGAACACAGTTTACAGTGCGGTTTTGTACACATTTTAGAGTGTGGTTTTGTACACAGTTTACAGTGTGGTTTTGTACACAGTTTACAGTGAGGTTTTGAACACAGTTGACAGTGTGGTTTTGTACACAGTTCACAGTGTGGTTTTGTACACAATTTACAGTGAGGTTTTGTGCATAGTCTACAGTGTGGTTTTGAACACAGTTCACAGTGTGGTTTTGTACACAGTTTACAGTGAGGTTTTGAACACAGTTTACAGTGAGGTATTGTACACAGTTTACAGTGAGGTTTTGTGCATAGTCTACAGTGTGGTTTTGAACACACTTCACAGTGTGGTTTTGTACACAGTTTACAGTGTGGTTTTATACACAGTTTACAGTGAGGTTTTGTACACATTATACAGTGTGGTTTTGTACACAGTTTACAGTGTGGTTTTGTATACAGTTTACAGTGAGGCTTTGAACACAGTTTACAGTGAGGTTTTGAACACAGTTTACAGTGAGGTTTTGAACACAGTTTACAGTGAGGTTTTGTACACAGTTTACAGTGTGGTTTTGTACACAGTTTACATTGTGGTTTTGTACACAGTTTACAGTGTGGTTTTGAACACAGTTTACAGTGAGGTTTTGTACACAGTTTACACTGAGGTTTTGAGCACAGTTTACAGTGTGGTTTTGTACACAGTTTACAGTGAGGTTTTGTACACAGTTTACAGTGAGGATTTTTACACAGTTTACAGTGAGGTTTTATACACAGTTTACAGTGTGTTTTTGTACACAGTTTACAGTGTGGTTTTGTACACAGTTTACAGTGTGGTTTTGAGCATAGTTTACAGTGTGGTTTTGAGCACAGTTTACAGTGTGGTTTTGTACACAGTTTACAGTGAGCTTTTGAGCACAGTTTACAGTGTGTTTTTGTACACAGTTTACAGTGTGGTTTTGTTCACAGTTTACAGTGTGGTTTTGAGCACAGTTTACAGTGTGGTTTTGTACACAGTTTACAGTGTGGTTTTTTACACAGTTTACAGTGAGGTTTTGTACACAGTTTACAGTGAAGTATTGTACACAGTTTACAGTGAGGTTTTGTACACAGTTTACAGTGAGGTTTTGTACACAGTTTACAGTGAAGCATTGTACACAGTTTACAGTGAGGTTTTGTGCACAGTTTACAGTGTGGTTTTTTACACAGTTTACAGTGAGGTTTTGTAGACAGTTTACAGTGTGGTTTTGTACACTGCTTACAGTGTGGTTTTGAGCACAGTTTACAGTGTGGTTTTGTACACAGTTTACAGTGTGGGATTGTACACAGTTTACGGTGAGGTTTTGTACATAGTTTACAGTGAAGTATTGTACACAGTTTACAGTGAGGTTTTGTGCACAGTTTACAGTTTGGTTTTGTACACAGTTTACAGTTAGGTTTTGTACACAGTTTACAGTGTGGTTTTGTACACAGTTTACAGTGTGGTTTTGAACACAGTTTACAGTGTGGTTTTGTACACAGTTTACAGTGTGGGTTTGTCCACAGTTTACAGTGGGCTTTTGAATACAGTTTACAGTGTGGTTTTGTACACAGTTTACAGTGTGGGTTTGTCCACAGTTTACAGTGTGGTTTTGTACACAGTTTACAGTGTGGTTTTGTACACAGTTTACAGTGAGATTTGTGCACAGTTTACAGTGTGGTTTTGTACACAGTTTACAGTGTGGTTTTGTACACAGTTTACAGTGTGGTTTTGTACACAGTTTACAGTGAGGTTTGTGCACAGTTTACAGTGTGGCCTTGTACACAGTTTACAGTGTGGTTTGTACACAGTTTACAGTGAGGTCTTGAGCACAGTTTACATTGAGATTTTGTACACAGTTTACAGTGTGGTTTTGTACACAGTTTACAGTGAGGTTTTTTACACAGTTTACAGTGTGGTTTTGAGCACAGTTAACAGTGTGGTTTGTTCACAGTTTACAGTGAGGTCTTGAGCACAGGTTACATTGAGATTTTGTACACAGTTGAAAGTGTGGTTCTGTATACAGTTTACAGTGAGGTTTTGTACACAGTTTACAGTGAGGTTTTGTACACAGTTTACAGTGTGGTTTTGAACACAGTTTACAGTGTGGTTTTGTACACAGTTTACAGTGTGGGTTTGTCCACAGTTTACAGTGTGGTTTTGTACACAGTTTACAGTGTGGTTTTGTACACAGTTTACAGTGTGGGTTTGTCCACAGTTTACAGTGTGGTTTTGTACACAGTTTACAGTGTGGTTTTGTACACAGTTTACAGTGAGGTTTGTGCACAGTTTACAGTGTGGTTTTGTACACAGTTTACAGTGTGGTTTTGTACACAGTTTACAGTGTGGTTTTGTACACAGTTTACAGTGAGGTTTGTGCACAGTTTACAGTGTGGCCTTGTACACAGTTTACAGTGTGGTTTGTACACAGTTTACAGTGAGGTCTTGAGCACAGTTTACATTGAGATTTTGTACACAGTTTACAGTGTGGTTTTGTACACAGTTTACAGTGAGGTTTTTTACACAGTTTACAGTGTGGTTTTGAGCACAGTTAACAGTGTGGTTTATTCACAGTTTACAGTGAGGTCTTGAGCACAGGTTACATTGAGATTTTGTACACAGTTGAAAGTGTGGTTCTGTATACAGTTTACAGTGAGGTTTTGTACACAGTTTACAGTGAGGTTTTGTACACAGTTTACAGTGTAGTTTTGCACACAGTTTACAGTGAGGTTTGTACACAGTTTAAAGTGAGGTTTGTACACAGTTCACAGTGTGGTTTTGAGCACAGTTTACAGTGTGTTTTTGTACACAGTTTACAGTGTGGTTTTGTACACAGTTTACAGTGAGGTTTGTGCACAGTTTACAGTGTGGCCTTGTACACAGTTTACAGTGTGGTTTGTACACAGTTTACAGTGAGCTTTTGAGCACAGTTTACAGTGTGTTTTTGTACACAGTTTACAGTGTGTTTTTGTACACAGTTTACAGTGTGGTTTTGAGCACAGTTTACAGTGTGGTTTTGTACACAGTTTACAGTGTGGTTTTTTACACAGTTTACAGTGTGGTTTTGAGCACAGTTAACAGTGTGGTTTATTCACAGTTTACAGTGAGGTCTTGAGCACAGGTTACATTGAGATTTTGTACACAGTTGAAAGTGTGGTTCTGTATACAGTTTACAGTGAGGTTTTGTACACAGTTTACAGTGAGGTTTTGTACACAGTTTACAGTGTAGTTTTGCACACAGTTTACAGTGAGGTTTGTACACAGTTTAAAGTGAGGTTTGTACACAGTTCACAGTGTCGTTTTGAGCACAGTTTACAGTGTGTTTTTGTACACAGTTTACAGTGTGGTTTTGTACACAGTTTACAGTGTGGTTTTGAGCACAGTTTACAGCGTGGTTTTGAGCACAGTTTACAGTGTGGTTTTGTACACAGTTTACAGTGAGCTTTTGAGCACAGTTTACAGTGTGTTTTTGTACACAGTTTACAGTGTGGTTTTGTACACAGTTTACAGTGTGGTTTTTGACACAGTTTACAGTGAGGTTTTGTACACAGTTTACAGTGAAGTATTGTACACAGTTTACAGTGAGGTTTTGTACACAGTTTACAGTGAGGTTTTGTACACAGTTTACAGTGAAGTATTGTACACAGTTTACAGTGAGGTTTTGTGCACAGTTTACAGTGTGGTTTTTTACACAGTTTACAGTGAGGTTTTGTAGACAGTTTACAGTGTGGTTTTGTACACAGTTTACAGTGTGGTTTTGTACACAGTTTACAGTGTGGGATTGTACACAGTTTACGGTGAGGTTTTGTACACAGTTTACAGTGAAGTATTGTACACAGTTTACAGTGAGGTTTTGTGCACAGTTTACAGTTTGGTTTTGTACACAGTTTACAGTTAGGTTTTGTACACAGTTTACAGTGTGGTTTTGTACACAGTTTACAGTGTGGTTTTGCACACAGTTTACAGTGTAGTTTTGAACACAGTTTACAGTGAGGTTTTGTACACAGTTTACAGTGTGGTTTTGTACACAGTTTACAGTGTGGGTTTGTCCACAGTTTACAGTGGGCTTTTGAATACAGTTTACAGTGAGGTTTTGTACACAGTTTACATTGAGATTTTGAACACAGTTTACAGTGAAGTTAGTACACAGTTTACAGTGTGGTTTTGAGCACAGTTTACAGTGTGGTTTTGTACACAGTTTACAGTGTGGTTTTGTACACAGTTTACAGTGAGGTTTGTGCACAGTTTACAGTGTGGTATTGTACACAGTTTACAGTGTGGTTTTGTACACAGTTTACAGTGTGGTTTTGTAGACATATTACAGTGAGGTTTGTGCACAGTTTACAGTGTGGCCTTGTACACAGTTTACAGTGTGGTTTGTACACAGTTTACAGTGAGGTCTTGAGCACAGTTTACATTGAGATTTTGTACACAGTTTACAGTGTGGTTTTGTACACAGTTTACGGTGAGGTTTTGTACACAGTTTACAGTGTGGTTTTGAGCACAGTTAACAGTGTGGTTTGTTCACAGTTTACAGTGAGGTCTTGAGCACAGGTTAAATTGAGATTTTGTACACAGTTGAAAGTGTGGTTCTGTATACAGTTTACAGTGAGGTTTTGTACACAGTTTACAGTGAGGTTTTGTACACAGTTTACAGTGTAGTTTTGCACACAGTTTACAGTGAGGTTTGTACACAGTTTAAAGTGAGGTTTGTACACAGTTCACAGTGTGGTTTTGAGCACAGTTTACAGTGTGGTTTTGTACACAGTTTACAGTGTGGTTTTGAACACAGTTTAGAGTGTGGTTTTGAACAGAGTTTAGAGTGTGGTTTTGAACAGAGTTTAGAGTGTGGTTTTGTACACAGTTTACAGTGTGGGTTAGTACACAGTTTACAGTGGGCTTTTGAATACAGTTTACAGTGTGGTTTTGTACACAGTTTACATTGAGATTTTGAACACAGTTTACAGTGAAGTTAGTACACAGTTTACAGTGTGGTTTTGAGCACAGTTTACAGTGTGGTTTTGTACACAGTTTACAGTGTGGTTTTGTGCACAGTTTACAGTGCCGTTTTGAACACAGTTTACAGTGAGGATTTGAGCACAGTTTACAGTGAGGTTTTGTACGCAGTTTACAGTGAGGTATTGTACACAGTTTACAGTGAGGTTTTGTACACAGTTTACAGTGTGGTTTTGAACACAGTTTACATTGAGGTTTTGTACACAGTTTACAGTGTGGTTTTGTACACAGTTTACAGTGAGCTTTTGTACGCAGTTGACAGTGAGGTTTTGAGCACAGTTTACAGTGTGGTTTTGTACACAGTTTACAGTGTGGTTTTGTACACAGTTTACAGTGAGGTTTTGAACACAGTTTACAGTGAGGTTTTGAACACAGTTTACAGTGAGGTTTTGAACACAGTTTACAGTGAGCTTTTGTACGCAGTTGACAGTGAGGTTTTGAGCACAGTTTACAGTGTGGTTTTGTACACAGTTTACAGTGAGGTTTTGAGCACAGTTTACAGTGTGGTTTTGTACACAGTTTACAGTGTGGTTTGAACACAGTTGACAGTGTGGTTTTGTAAACAGTTTACAGTGAGGTTTTGAACACAGTTTACAGTGAGGTTTTGTACACAGTTTACAGTGTGGTTTTGAGCACAGTTAACAGTGTGGTTTATTCACAGTTTACAGTGAGGTCTTGAGCACAGGTTACATTGAGATTTTGTACACAGTTGAAAGTGTGGTTCTGTATACAGTTTACAGTGAGGTTTTGTACACAGTTTACAGTGAGGTTTTGTACACAGTTTACAGTGTAGTTTTGCACACAGTTTACAGTGAGGTTTGTACACAGTTTAAAGTGAGGTTTGTACACAGTTCACAGTGTGGTTTTGAGCACAGTTTACAGTGTGTTTTTGTACACAGTTTACAGTGTGGTTTTGTACACAGTTTACAGTGAGGTTTGTGCACAGTTTACAGTGTGGCCTTGTACACAGTTTACAGTGTGGTTTGTACACAGTTTACAGTGAGCTTTTGAGCACAGTTTACAGTGTGTTTTTGTACACAGTTTACAGTGTGGTTTTGAGCACAGTTTACAGTGTGGTTTTGTACACAGTTTACAGTGTGGTTTTTTACACAGTTTACAGTGTGGTTTTGAGCACAGTTAACAGTGTGGTTTATTCACAGTTTACAGTGAGGTCTTGAGCACAGGTTACATTGAGATTTTGTACACAGTTGAAAGTGTGGTTCTGTATACAGTTTACAGTGAGGTTTTGTACACAGTTTACAGTGAGGTTTTGTA
This sequence comes from Chiloscyllium punctatum, assembly GCF_047496795.1. NCBI lineage: Eukaryota > Metazoa > Chordata > Chondrichthyes > Orectolobiformes > Hemiscylliidae > Chiloscyllium > Chiloscyllium punctatum. The sequence continues at coordinate 29,428,805 of NC_092788.1, forward strand.
CACAGTTTACAGTGTAGTTTTGACACAGTTTACAGTGAGGTTTGTACACAGTTTAAAGTGAGGTTTGTACACAGTTCACAGTGTCGTTTTGAGCACAGTTTACAGTGTGTTTTTGTACACAGTTTACAGTGTGGTTTTGTACACAGTTTACAGTGTGGTTTTGAGCACAGTTTACAGCGTGGTTTTGAGCACAGTTTACAGTGTGGTTTTGTACACAGTTTACAGTGAGCTTTTGAGCACAGTTTACAGTGTGTTTTTGTACACAGTTTACAGTGTGGTTTTGTACACAGTTTACAGTGTGGTTTTTTACACAGTTTACAGTGAGGTTTTGTACACAGTTTACAGTGAAGTATTGTACACAGTTTACAGTGAGGTTTTGTACACAGTTTACAGTGAGGTTTTGTACACAGTTTACAGTGAAGTATTGTACACAGTTTACAGTGAGGTTTTGTGCACAGTTTACAGTGTGGTTTTTTACACAGTTTACAGTGAGGTTTTGTAGACAGTTTACAGTGTGGTTTTGTACACAGTTTACAGTGTGGTTTTGTACACAGTTTACAGTGTGGTTTTGTACACAGTTTACAGTGTGGGATTGTACACAGTTTACGGTGAGGTTTTGTACACAGTTTACAGTGAAGTATTGTACACAGTTTACAGTGAGGTTTTGTGCACAGTTTACAGTTTGGTTTTGTACACAGTTTACAGTTAGGTTTTGTACACAGTTTACAGTGTGGTTTTGTACACAGTTTACAGTGTGGTTTTGCACACAGTTTACAGTGTAGTTTTGAACACAGTTTACAGTGAGGTTTTGTACACAGTTTACAGTGTGGTTTTGTACACAGTTTACAGTGTGGGTTTGTCCACAGTTTACAGTGGGCTTTTGAATACAGTTTACAGTGAGGTTTTGTACACAGTTTACATTGAGATTTTGAACACAGTTTACAGTGAAGTTAGTACACAGTTTACAGTGTGGTTTTGAGCACAGTTTACAGTGTGGTTTTGTACACAGTTTACAGTGTGGTTTTGTACACAGTTTACAGTGAGGTTTGTGCACAGTTTACAGTGTGGTATTGTACACAGTTTACAGTGTGGTTTTGTACACAGTTTACAGTGTGGTTTTGTAGACATATTACAGTGAGGTTTGTGCACAGTTTACAGTGTGGCCTTGTACACAGTTTACAGTGTGGTTTGTACACAGTTTACAGTGAGGTCTTGAGCACAGTTTACATTGAGATTTTGTACACAGTTTACAGTGTGGTTTTGTACACAGTTTACGGTGAGGTTTTGTACACAGTTTACAGTGTGGTTTTGAGCACAGTTAACAGTGTGGTTTGTTCACAGTTTACAGTGAGGTCTTGAGCACAGGTTAAATTGAGATTTTGTACACAGTTGAAAGTGTGGTTCTGTATACAGTTTACAGTGAGGTTTTGTACACAGTTTACAGTGAGGTTTTGTACACAGTTTACAGTGTAGTTTTGCACACAGTTTACAGTGAGGTTTGTACACAGTTTAAAGTGAGGTTTGTACACAGTTCACAGTGTGGTTTTGAGCACAGTTTACAGTGTGGTTTTGTACACAGTTTACAGTGTGGTTTTGAACACAGTTTAGAGTGTGGTTTTGTACACAGTTTACAGTGTGGGTTAGTACACAGTTTACAGTGGGCTTTTGAATACAGTTTACAGTGTGGTTTTGTACACAGTTTACATTGAGATTTTGAACACAGTTTACAGTGAAGTTAGTACACATTTTACAGTGTGGTTTTGAGCACAGTTTACAGTGTGGTTTTGTACACAGTTTACAGTGTGGTTTTGTGCACAGTTTACAGTGCCGTTTTGAACACAGTTTACAGTGAGGATTTGAGCACAGTTTACAGTGAGGTTTTGTACGCAGTTTACAGTGAGGTATTGTACACAGTTTACAGTGAGGTTTTGTACACAGTTTACAGTGTGGTTTTGAACACAGTTTACATTGAGGTTTTGTACACAGTTTACAGTGTGGTTTTGTACACAGTTTACAGTGAGCTTTTGTACGCAGTTGACAGTGAGGTTTTGAGCACAGTTTACAGTGTGGTTTTGTACACAGTTTACAGTGTGGTTTTGTACACAGTTTACAGTGAGGTTTTGAACACAGTTTACAGTGAGGTTTTGAACACAGTTTACAGTGAGGTTTTGAACACAGTTTACAGTGAGGTTTTGAGCACAGTTTACAGTGTGGTTTTGTACACAGTTTACAGTGAGGTTTTGAGCACAGTTTACAGTGTGGTTTTGTACACAGTTTACAGTGTGGTTTGAACACAGTTGACAGTGTGGTTTTGTAAACAGTTTACAGTGAGGTTTTGAACACAGTTTACAGTGAGGTTTTGTACACAGTTTACAGTGTGGTTTTGTACACAGTTTACAGTGAGGTTTTGAACACAGTTTACAGTGAGGTTTTGTACACAGTTTACAGTGTGGTTTTGTACACAGTTTACAGTGAGGTTTTGAACACAGTTTACAGTGAGATTTTGTACACAGTTGACAGTGTGGTTTTGTACACAGTTTACAGTGAGGTTTTGTGCATAGTCTACAGTGTCGTTTTGTACACAGTTCACAGTGTGGTTTTGTACACAGTTTACAGTGAGGTTTTGAACACAGTTTACAGTGAAGTATTGTACACAGTTTACAGTGAGGTTTTGTACACAGGTTACAGTGTGGTTTTGTACACAGTTTACAGTGAGGTTTTGTACACAGTTTACAGTGCCGTTTTGAAAACAGTTTACAGTGAGGATTTGAGCACAGTTTACAGTGAGGTTTTGTACGCAGTTTACAGTGAGGTATTGTACACAGTTTACATTGAGGTTTTGTACACAGTTTACAGTGTGGTTTTGAACACAGTTTACATTGAGGTTTTGTACACAGTTTACAGTGTGGTTTTGTGCACAGTTTACAGTGAGCTCTTGTACGCAGTTGACAGTGAGGTTTTGAGCACAGTTTACAGTGTGGTTTTGTACACAGTTTACAGTGTGGTTTTGTACACAGTTTACAGTGAGGTTTTGTACACAGTTTACAGTGAGGTTTTGAACACAGTTTACAGTGAGGTTTTGTACACAGTTGACAGTGAGGTTTTGAGCACAGTTTACAGTGTGGTTTTGAACACAGTTTAGAGTGTGGTTTTGTACACAGTTTACAGTGTGGTTTTGTGCACAGTTTACAGTGAGCTCTTGTACGCAGTTGACAGTGAGGTTTTGAGCACAGTTTACAGTGTGGTTTTGTACACAGTTTACGGTGTGGTTTTGTACACAGTTTACAGTGAGGTTTTGATCACAGTTTACAGTGAGGTTTTGAACACAGTTTACAGTGAGGTTTTGTACACAGTTGACAGTGAGGTTTTGAGCACAGTTTACAGTGAGGTTTTGTACACAGTTTACAGTGTGGTTTTGAACACAGTTTAGAGTGTGGTTTTGTACACAGTTTACAGTGTGGTTTTGTACACAGTTTACAGTGAGGTTTTGTACACAGTTGACAGTGAGCTTTTGAGCACAGTTTACAGTGTGGTTTTGTACACAGTTTACAGTGTGGTTTTGTACAAAGTTTACAGTGTGGTTTGAACAGTTTACAGTGAGGTTTTGTACACAGTTTACAGTGAGGTTTTGAACACAGTTTACAGTGTGGTTTAAACACAGTTTACAGTGAGGTTTTGTACACAGTTTACAGTGTGGTTTTGTATACAGTTTACAGTGAGGTTTTGAACACAGTTTACAGTGAGGTTTTGTACACAGTTTACAGTGAGGTTTTGAACACAGTTTACAGTGAGATTTTGTACACAGTTGACAGTGTGGTTTTGAGCACAGTTTACAGTGTGGTTTTGTACACAGTTTACAGTGTGGTTTGAACACAGTTTACAGTGAGGTTTTGAACACAGTTTACAGTGAGGTTTTGTACACAGTTCACAGTGTGGTTTTGTACACAGTTTGCAGTGTGGTTTTGAACACAGTTTAGAGTGTGGTTTTGTACACAGTTTACAGTGAGGTTTTGTACACAGTTTACAGTGAGGTTTTGTACACAGTTTACAGTGAGGTTTTGAACACAGTTGACAGTGTGGTTTTGTACACAGTTTACAGTGTGGTTTTGAACACAGTTTACAGTGAGCTTTTGTACACAGTTTACAGTTTGGTTTTGTACACAGTTTACAGTGGGCTTTTGAATACAGTTTACAGTGAGGTTTTGAACACAGTTTACATTGAGATTTTGAACACAGTTTACAGTGAAGTTAGTACACAGTTTACAGTGTGGTTTTGAGCACAGTTTACAGTGTGGTTTTGAGCACAGTTTACAGTGTGGTTTTGTACACAGTTTACAGTGTGGTTTTGTACACAGTTTACAGTGAGGTTTGTGCACAGTTTACAGTGTGGTTTTGTACACAGTTTACAGTGTGGTTTTGTACACAGTTTACAGTGAGGTTTGTGCACAGTTTACAGTGTGGCCTTGTACACAGTTTACAGTGTGGTTTGTACACAGTTTACAGTGAGGTCTTGAGCACAGTTTACATTGAGATTTTGTACACAGTTCACAGTGTGGTTTTGAGCACAGTTTACAGTGTGGTTTTGTACACAGTTTACAGTGTGGTTTTGAACACAGTTTAGAGTGTGGTTTTGTACACAGTTTACAGTGTGGTTTTGAACACAGTTTAAAGTGTGGTTTTGTACACAGTTTACAGTGAGGTTTTGAGCACAGTTTACAGTGTGGTTTTGTACACAGTTTACAGTGTGGTTTCGAATACAGTTTATAGTGAGGTTTTGTACACAGTTTACAGTGTGGTTTTGTACACAGTTTACAGTGTGGGTTTGTACACAGTTTACAGTGGGCTTTTGAATACAGTTTACAGTGAGGTTTTGTACACAGTTTACATTGAAATTTTGAACACAGTTTACAGTGAAGTTAGTACACAGTTTACAGTGTGGTTTTGAGCACAGTTTACAGTGTGGTTTTGTACACAGTTTACAGTGTGGTTTTGTGCACAGTTTAGAGTGCCGTTTTGAACACAGTTTACAGTGAGGATTTGAGCACAGTTTACAGTGAGGTTTTGTACGCAGTTTACAGTGAGGTATTGTACACAGTTTACAGTGAGGTTTTGTACACAGTTTACAGTGTGGTTTTGAACACAGTTTACATTGAGGTTTTGGACACAGTTTACAGTGTGGTTTTGTACACAGTTTACAGTGAGCTTTTGTACGCAGTTGACAGTGAGGTTTTGAGCACAGTTTACAGTGTGGTTTTGTACACAGTTTACAGTGTGGTTTTGTACACAGTTTACAGTGTGGTTTTGTGCACAGTTTACAGTGAGGTTTTGTGCATAGTCTACAGTGTCGTTTTGAACACAGTTTACAGTGTGGTTTTGTACACAGTTTACAGTGTGGTTTGAACACAGTTTACAGTGAGGTTTTGAACACAGTTTACAGTGAGGTTTTGTACACAGTTCACAGTGTGGTTTAGTACACAGTTTACAGTGTGGTTTTGTACACAGTTTACAGTGAGGTTTTGAACACAGTTGACAGTGTGGTTTTGTACACAGTTCACAGTGTGGTTTTGTACACAGTTTACAGTGAAGTTTTGAACACAGTTTACAGTGAAGTATTGTACACAGTTTACAGTGAGGTTTTGTGCACAGTTTACAGTGAGGTTTTGTACACAGTTTACAGTGCCGTTTTGAACACAGTTTACAGTGAGGTTTTGTACACAGTTTACAGTGTGGTTTTGTACACAGTTTACAGTGAGGTTTTGTACACAGTTTACAGTGTGGTTTTGTACACAGTTTACAGTGAGGTTTTGTACACAGTATACAGTGTGGTTTTGTACACAGTTTACAGTGTGGTTTTGTATACAGTTCACAGTGAGGTTTTGAACACAGTTCACAGTGAGGCTTTGAACACACTTCACAGTGTGGTTTTGTATACAGTTTACAGTGTGGTTTTGAACACAGTTCACAGTGTTGTTTTGTATACAGTTTACAGTGAGGTTTTTTACACGGTTTACAGTGAGGTTTGCACACAGTTGACTGTGTGGTTTTGAGCACAGTTTACATTGAGGTTTTGTACACAGTTTACAGTGAGATTTTGAACACAGTTTACAGTGAGATTTTGAACACAGTTTACAGTGAGATTTTGGACACAGTTTACAGTGAGGTTTTGTGCATAGTCTACAGTGTGGTTTTGAACACAGTTTACATTGAGATTTTGTACACAGTTGAAAGTGTGGTTTTATACACAGTTTACAGTGAGGTTTTGTACACAGTTTACAGTGAGGTTTTGTACACAGTTTACAGTGTGGTTTTGAGCACAGTTTACAGTGTGGTTTTGTACACAGTTTACAGTGTGGTTTTGTACACAGTTTACAGTGAGCTTTTGAGCACAGGTTACAGTATGTTTTTGTCCACAGTTTACAGTGTGGTTTTGTACACAGTTTACAGTGTGGTTTTGAGCACAGTTTACAGCGTGGTTTTGTACGCAGTTTACAGTGTGGTTTTTTACACAGTTTACAGTGAGGTTTTTTACACAGTTTACAGTGAGGTTTTGTACACAGTTTACAGTGTGGTTTTGAACACAGTTTACATTGAGGTTTTGTACACAGTTTACAGTGTGGCTTTGTACACAGTTTACAGTGAGCTTTTGTACGCAGTTGACAGTGAGGTTTTGAGCACAGTTTACAGTGTGGTTTTGTACACAGTTTACAGTGTGGTTTTGTGCACAGTTTACAGTGAGGTTTTGAACACAGTTTACAGTGAGGTTTTGAACACAGTTTAGAGTGAGGTTTTGTACACAGTTGACAGTGAGGTTTTGAGTACAGTTTACAGTGAGGTTTTGTACACAGTTTACAGTGTGGTTTTGAACAAATTTTAGAGTGTGATTTTGTACACAGTTTACAGTGTGGTTTTGTACACAGTTTACAGTGAGGTTTTGTACACAGTTGACAGTGAGCTTTCGAGCACAGTTTACAGTGTGGTTTTGTACACAGTTTACAGTGTGGTTTGAACACAGTTGACAGTGAGCTTTTGAGCACAGTTTACAGTGTCTTTTTGTACACAGTTTACAGTGTGGTTTGAACACAGTTTACAGTGAGGTTTTGTACACAGTTTACAGTGAGGTTTGTACACAGTTTACAATGTGGTTTGAACACAGTTTACAGTGTGGTTTTCAAACAGTTTACAGTGAGGTTTTGAACACAGTTTACAGTGAGGTTTTGTACACAGTTTACAGTGTGGTTTTGTACACAGTTTACAGTGAGGTTTTGAACACAGTTTACAGTGAGGTCTTGTACACAGTTTACAGTGTGGTTTTGTACACAGTTAACAGTGAGGTTTTGAACACAGTTTACAGTGAGATTTTGTACACAGTTGACAGTGTGGTTTTGTACACAGTTTACAGTGAGGTTTTGTGCATAGTCTACAGTGTCGTTTTGAACACAGTTCACAGTGTGGTTTTGTACACAGTTTACAGTGAGGTTTTGAACACAGTTTACAGTGAGGTTTTGTACACAGTTTACAGTGTGGTTTTGTACACAGTTTACAGTGAGGTTTTGTACACAGTTTACAGTGCCGTTTTGAACACAGTTTACAGTGAGGATTTGAGCACAGTTTACAGTGAGGTTCTGTACGCAGTTTACAGTGAGGTATTGTACACAGTTTACAGTGAGGTTTTGTACACAGTTTACAGTGTGGTTTTGAACACAGTTTACATTGAGGTTGTGTACACAGTTTACAGTGTGGTTTTGTACACAGTTTACAGTGAGCTCTTGTACGCAGTTGACAATGAAGTTTTGAGCACAGTTTACAGTGTGGTTTTGTACACAGTTGACAGTGAGGTTTTGAGCACAGTTTACAGTGAGGTTTTGTACACAGTTTACAGTGTGTTTTTGAACACAGTTTAGAGTGTGGTTTTGTACACAGTTTACAGTGAGGTTTTGTACACAGTTGACAGTGAGCTTTTGAGCACAGTTTACAGTGTGGTTTTGTACACAGTTTACAGTGTGGTTTGAACACAGTTTACAGTGAGGTTTTGTACACAGTTTACAGTGAGGTTTTGTACACAGTTTACAGTGTGGTTTAAACACAGTTTACAGTGTGGTTTTGTAAACAGTTTACAGTGAGGTTTTGAACACAGTTTACAGTGAGGTTTTGTACACAGTTTACAGTGTGGTTTTGTACACAGTTTACAGTGAGGTTTTGAACACAGTTTACAGTGAGGTTTTGTACACAGTTTACAGTGAGGTTTTGAACACAGTTTACAGTGAGATTTTGTACACAGTTGACAGTGTTGGTTTGAGCACAGTTTACAGTGTGGTTTTGTACACAGTTTACAGTGTGGTTTTGTACACAGTTTACAGTGTGGTTTGAACACAGTTTACAGTGAGGTTTTGAACACAGTTTACAGTGAAGTTTTGTACACAGTTCACAGTGTGGTTTTGTACACAGTTTACAGTGTGGTTTTGTACCCAGTTTACAGTGAGGTATTGTACACAGTTTACAGTGAGGTTTTGTACACAGTTTACAGAGTGGTTTTGAACACAGTTTACATTGAGGTTTTGTACACAGTTTACAGTGTGATTTTGTACACAGTTTACAGTGAGCTTTTGTACACAGTTGACAGTGAGGTTTTGAGCACAGTTTACAGTGTGGTTTTGTACACAGTTTACAGTGAGGTTTTGAACACAGTTTACAGTGAGGTTTTGAACACAGTTTAGAGTGAGGTTTTGTACACAGTTGACAGTGAGGTTTTTAGCACAGTTTACAGTGAGGTTTTGTACACAGTTTACAGTGTGGTTTTGAACACATTTTAGAGTGTGGTTTTGTACACAGTTTACAGTGTGGTTTTGTACACAGTTTACAGTGAGGTTTTGTACACAGTTGACAGTGAGCTTTTGAGCACAGTTTACAGTGTGGTTTTGTACACAGTTTACAGTGAGGTTTTGTACACAGTTTACAGTGTGGTTTGAACACAGTTTACAGTGTGGTTTTGTAAACAGTTTACAGTGAGGTTTTGTACACAGTTTACAGTGTGGTTTTGTACACAGTTTACAGTGAGGTTTTGAACACAGTTTACAGTGAGGTTTTGTACACAGTTTACAGTGTGGTTTTGTACACAGTTTACAGTGAGGTTTTGTACACAGTTCACAGTGTGGTTTTGTACACAGTTTACAGTGTGGTTTTGTACACAGTTGACAGTGAGCTTTTGAGCACAGTTTACAGTGTGGTTTTGTACACAGTTTACAGTGAGGTTTTGTACACAGTTTACAGTGTGGTTTGAACACAGTTTACAGTGTGGTTTTGTACACAGTTTACAGTGAGGTTTTGAACACAGTTCACAGTGTGGTTTTGTACACAGTTTACAGTGAGGTTTTGTGCATAGTCTACAGTGTGGTTTTGAACACAGTTCACAGTGTGGTTTTGTACACAGTTTAGAGTGTGGTTTTGTACACAGTTTACAGTGTGGGTTTGTACACAGTTTACAGTGTGGTTTTGTACACAGTTTACAGTGAGGTTTTGAACACAGTTCACAGTGAGGCTTTGAACACAGTTCACAGTGTGGTTTTGTATACAGTTTACAGTGTGGTTTTGAACACAGTTCACAGTGTGGTTTTGTATACAGTTTACAGTGAGGTTTTGTACACGGTTTACAGTGAGGTTTGCACACAGTTTACTGTGTGGTTTTGAGCACAGTTTACATTGAGGTTTTGTGCACAGTTTATTGTGAGATTTTGAACACAGTTTACAGTGAGATTTTGAACACAGTTTACAGTGTGGTTTTGAACACAGTTCACAGTGTGGTTTTGTACACAGTTTACAGTGTGGTTTTGTACACAGTTGACAGTGAGCTTTTGAGCACAGTTTACAGTGAGATTTTGAACACAGTTTACAGTGAGATTTTGGACACAGTTTACAGTGAGGTTTTGTGCATAGTCTACAGTGTGGTTTTGAACACAGTTTACATTGAGATTTTGTACACAGTTGAAAGTGTGCTTTTATACACAGTTTACAGTGAGGTTTTGTGCACAGTTTACAGTGTGGTTTTGTACACAGTTTACAGTGAGCTTTTGAGCACAGGTTACAGTATGTTTTTGTACACAGTTTACAGTGTGGTTTTGTACACAGTTTACAGTGTGGTTTTGAGCACAGTTTACAGTGTGGTTTTGTACGCAGTTTACAGTGTGGTTTTGTACACAGTTTACAGTGAGGTTTTTTACACAGTTTACAGTGAGGTTTTGAACACAGTTGACAGTGTGGTTTTGAACACAGTTCACAGTGTGGTTTTGTACACAGTTTACAGTGAGGTTTTGTGCATCGTCTACAGTGTGGTTTTGAACACAGTTCACAGTGTGGTTTTGTACACATTTTACAGTGTGGTTTTGTACACAGTTTACAGTGTGGTTTGAACACAGTTTACAGTGAGGTTTTGAACACAGTTTACAGTGAGGTTTTGTACACAGTTCACAGTGTGGTTTTGTACACAGTTTACAGTGTGGTTTTGTAAACAGTTTACAGTGAGGTTTTGAACACAGTTTACAGTGAGGTTTTGTACACTGTTTACAGTGAGGTTTTGTACACTGTTTACAGTGTGGTTTTGTACACAGTTTACAGTGAGGTTTTGAACACAGTTTACAGTGAGATTTTGTGCACAGTTGACAGTGAGCTTTTGAGCACAGTTTACAGTGTGGTTTTGTACACAGTTTACAGTGTGGTTTGAACACAGTTTACAGTGAGGTTTTGAACACAGTTTACAGTGCGGTTTTGTACACAGTTCACAGTGTGGTTTTGTACACAGTTTACAGTGTGGTTTTGTACACAGTTTACAGTGAGGTTTTGAACACAGTTGACAGTGTGGTTTTGTACACAGTTCACAGTGTTGTTTTGTACACAATTTACAGTGAGGTTTTGTGCATAGTCTACAGTGTGGTTTTGAACACAGTTCACAGTGTGGTTTTGTACACAGTTTACAGTGAGGTTTTGAACACAGTTTACAGTGAGGTATTGTACACAGTTCACAGTGAGGTTTTGTGCATAGTCTACAGTGTGGTTTTGAACACACTTCACAGTGTGGTTTTGTACACAGTTTACAGTGTGGTTTTATACACAGTTTACAGTGAGGTTTTGTACACATTATACAGTGTGGTTTTGTACACAGTTTACAGTGTGGTTTTGTATACAGTTTACAGTGAGGTTTTGAACACAGTTCACAGTGAGGTTTTTAACACAGTTCACAGTGAGGCTTTGAACACAGTTTACAGTGAGGTTTTGAACACAGTTTACAGTGAGGTTTTGTACACAGTTTACAGTGAGGTTTTGTACACAGTTTACAGTGAGGTTTTGTACACAGTTTACATTGTGGTTTTGTACACAGTTTACAGTGTGGTTTTGAACACAGTTTACAGTGAGGTTTTGTGCACAGTTTACAGTGTGGGTTTGTACACAGTTTACAGTGAGGTTTTGTACACAGTTTATACTGAGGTTTTGAGCACAGTTTACAGTGTGGTTTTGTACACAGTTTACAGTGAGGTTTGGTACACAGTTTACAGTGAGGAATTTTACACAGTTTACAGTGAGGCTTTGAACACAGTTTACAGTGTGTTTTTGTACACAGTTTACAGTGTGGTTTTGTACACAGTTTACAGTGTGGTTTTGAGCACAGTTTACAGTGTGGTTTTGAGCACAGTTTACAGTGTGGTTTTGTACACAGTTTACAGTGAGCTTATGAGCACAGTTTACAGTGTGTTTTTGTACACAGTTTACAGTGTGGTTTTGTACACAGTTTACAGTGTGGTTTTGTACACAGTTTACAGTGAAGTATTGTACACAGTTTACCGTGAGGTTTTGTACACAGTTTACAGTGAGGTTTTGTACACAGTTTACAGTGAAGTATTGTACACAGTTTACAGTGAGGTTTTGTGCACAGTTGACAGTGTGGTTTTTTACACAGTTTACAGTGAGGTTTTGTACACAGTTTACAGTGTGGTTTTGTACACAGTTTACAGTGTGGTTTTGAGCACAGTTTACAGTGTGGTTTTGTACACAGTTTACAGTGTGGGATTGTACACAGTTTACGGTGAGGTTTTGTACACAGTTTACAGTGAAGTATTGTACACAGTTTACAGTGTGGTTTTGTGCACAGTTTACAGTGTGGTTTTGTACACAGTTTACAGTTAGGTTTTGTACACAGTTTACAGTGTGGTTTTGTACACAGTTTACAGTGTGGTTTTGTACACAGTTTACAGTGAGGTTTTGTACACAGTTTACAGTGTGGTTTTGTACACAGTTTACAGTGTGGTTTTGAACACAGTTTACAGTGAGGTTTTGTACACAGTTTACAGTGTGGTTTTGTACACAGTTTACAGTGTGGGTTTGTCCACAGTTTACAGTGAGCTTTTGAATGCAGTTTACAGTGAGGTTTTGTACACAGTTTACATTGAGATTTTGAACACAGTTTACAGTGAAGTTAGTACACAGTTTACAGTGTGGTTTTGAGCACAGTTTACAGTGTGGTTTTGTACACAGTTTACAGTGTGGTTTTGTACACAGTTTACAGTGAAGTTTGTGCACAGTTTACAGTGTGGTTTTGTACACAGTTTACAGTGTGGTTTTGTACACAGTTTACAGTGTGGTTTGTACACAGTTTACAGTGAGGTCTTGAGCACAGTTTACATTGAGATTTTGTACACAGTTTACAGTGTGGTTTTGTACACAGTTTACAGTGAGGTTTTGTACACAGTTTACAGTGTGGTTTTGAGCACAGTTAACAGTGTGGTTTGTTCACAGTTTACAGTGAGATCTTGAGCACAGGTTACATTGAGATTTTGTACACAGTTTACAGTGAGGTTTTGTATACAGTTTACAGTGAGGTTTTGTACACAGTTTACAGTGAGGTTTTGTACACAGTTTACTGTGTAGTTTTGCACACAGTTTACAGTGAGGTTTGTACACAGTTTAAAGTGAGGTTTGTACACAGTTCACAGTGTGGTTTTGAGCACAGTTTACAGTGTGGTTTTGTACACAGTTTACAGTGTGGTTTTGAACACAGTTTAGAGTGTGGTTTTGTACACAGTTTACAGTGAGGTTTTGAGCACAGTTTACAGTGTGGTTTTGTACACAGTTTACAGTGTGGTTTCGAACACAGTTTATAGTGAGGTTTTGTACACAGTTTACAGTGTGGTTTTGTACACAGTTTACAGTGTGGGTTTGTACACAGTTTACAGTGGGCTTTTGAATACAGTTTACAGTGAGGTTTTGTACACAGTTTACATTGAGATTTTGAACACAGTTTACAGTGAAGTTAGTACACAGTTTACAGTGTGGGTTTGAGCACAGTTTACAGTGTGGTTTTGTACACAGTTTACAGTGTGGTTTTGTGCACAGTTTACAGTGCCGTTTTGAACACAGTTTACAGTGAGGATTTGAGCACAGTTTACAGTGAGGTTTTGTACGCAGTTTACGGTGAGGTATTGTACACAGTTTACAGTGAGGTTTTGTACACAGTTTACAGTGTGGTTTTGAACACAGTTTACATTGAGGTTTTGAACACAGTTTACAGTGAGGTTTTGAACACAGTTTCCAGTGAGCTTTTGTACGCAGTTGACAGTGAGGTTTTGAGCACAGTTTACAGTGTGGTTTTGTACACAGTTTACAGTGTGGTTTTGTACACAGTTTACAGTGTCGTTTTGAACACAGTTTAGAGTGTGATTTTGTACACAGTTTACAGTGTGGTTTTGTACACAGTTTACAGTGAGGTTTTGTACACAGTTGACAGTGAGCTTTCGAGCACAGTTTCCAATGTGGTTTTGTACACAGTTTACAGTGTGGTTTGAACACAGTTGACAGTGTGGTTTTGTAAACAGTTTACAGTGAGGTTTTGAACACAGTTTACAGTGAGGTTTTGTACACAGTTTACAATGTGGTTTTGTACACAGTTTACAGTGAGGTTTTGTACACAGTTTACAGTGTGGTTTTGTACACAGTTTACAGTGAGGTTTTGAACACAGTTTACAGTGAGATTTTGTACACAGTTGACAGTGTGGTTTTGTACACAGTTTACAGTGAGGTTTTGTGCATAGTCTACAGTGTCGTTTTGAACACAGTTCACAGTGTGGTTTTGTATACAGTTTACAGTGAGGTTTTGAACACAGTTTACAGTGAAGTATTGTACACAGTTTACAGTGAGGTTTTGTACACAGTTTACAGTGTGGTTTTGTACACAGTTTACAGTGAGGTTTTGTACACAGTTTACAGTGCCGTTTTGAACACAGTTTACAGTGAGGATTTGAGCACAGTTTACAGTGAGGTTTTGTACGCAGTTTACAGTGAGGTATTGTACACAGTTTACAGTGAGGTTTTGTACACAGTTTACAGTGTGGTTTTGAACACAGTTTACATTGAGGTTTTGTACACAGTTTACAGTGTGGTTTTGTGCACAGTTTACAGTGAGCTCTTGTACGCAGTTGACAGTGAGGTTTTGAGCACAGTTTACAGTGTGGTTTTGTACACAGTTTACAGTGTGGTTTTGTACACAGTTTACAGTGAGGTTTTGATCACAGTTTACAGTGAGGTTTTGAACACAGTTTACAGTGTGGTTTTGAACACAGTTTAGAGTGTGGTTTTGTACACAGTTTACAGTGTGGTTTTGTACACAGTTTACAGTGAGGTTTTGTACACAGTTGACAGTGAGCTTTTGAGCACAGTTTACAGTGTGGTTTTGTACACAGTTTACAGTGTGGTTTTGTACACAGTTTACAGTGTGGTTTGAACACAGTTTACAGTGAGGTTTTGTACACAGTTTACAGTGAGGTTTTGTACACAGTTTACAGTGTGGTTTAAACACAGTTTACAGTGTGGTTTTGTAAACAGTTTACAGTGAGGTTTTGTACACAGTTTACAGTGTGGTTTTGTACACAGTTTACAGTGAGGTTTTGAACACAGTTTACAGTGAGGTTTTGTACACAGTTTACAGTGAGGTTTTGAACACAGTTTACAGTGAGATTTTGTACACAGTTGACAGTGTGGTTTTGAGCACAGTTTACAGTGTGGTTTTGTACACAGTTTACAGTGTGGTTTTGTACACAGTTTACAGTGTGGTTTGAACACAGTTTACAGTGAGGTTTTGAACACAGTTTACAGTGAGGTTTTGTACACAGTTCACAGTGTGGTTTTGTACACAGTTTACAGTGTGGTTTTGTACACAGTTTACAGTGAGGTTTTGAACACAGTTGACAGTGTGGTTTTGTACACAGTTTACAGTGTGGTTTTGAACACAGTTTACAGTGAGGTTTTGTACACAGTTTACAGTGTGGTTTTGTACACAGTTTACAGTGTTGGTTTGTCCACAGTTTACAGTGGGCTTTTGAATACAGTTTACAGTGAGGTTTTGTACACAGTTTACATTGAGATTTTGCACACAGTTTACAGTGAAGTTAGTACACAGTTTACAGTGAGGTTTTGAACACAGTTTCCAGTGAGCTTTTGTACGCAGTTGACAGTGAGGTTTTGAGCACAGTTTACAGTGTGGTTTTGTACACAGTTTACAGTGTTGGTTTGTCCACAGTTTACAGTGAGGTTTTGTACACAGTTTACAGTGTGGTTTTGTACACAGTTTACAGTGAGGTTTTGTGCACAGTTTACAGTGAGGTTTTGAACACAGTTTACAGTGAGGTTTTGAACACAGTTTCCAGTGAGCTTTTGTACGCAGTTGACAGTGAGGTTTTGAGCACAGTTTACAGTGTGGTTTTGTACACAGTTTACAGTGTTGGTTTGTCCACAGTTTACAGTGATGTTTTGTACACAGTTTACAGTGTGGTTTTGTACACAGTTTACAGTGAGGTTTTGTGCACAGTTTACAGTGAGGTTTTGAACACAGTTTACAGTGAGGTTTTGAACACAGTTTCCAGTGAGCTTTTGTACGCAGTTGACAGTGAGGTTTTGAGCACAGTTTACAGTGTTGTTTTGTACACAGTTTACAGTGTGGTTTTGTACACAGTTTACAGTGTCGTTTTGAACACAGTTTAGAGTGTGATTTTGTACACAGTTTACAGTGTGGTTTTGTACACAGTTTACAGTGAGGTTTTGAACACAGTTTACAGTGAGATTTTGTACACAGTTGACAGTGTGGTTTTGTACACAGTTTACAGTGAGGTTTTGTGCATAGTCTACAGTGTCGTTTTGAACACAGTTCACAGTGTGGTTTTGTATACAGTTTACAGTGAGGTTTTGAACACAGTTTACAGTGAAGTATTGTACACAGTTTACAGTGAGGTTTTGTACACAGTTTACAGTGTGGTTTTGTACACAGTTTACAGTGAGGTTTTGTACACAGTTTACAGTGTCGTTTTGAACACAGTTTACAGTGAGGATTTGAGCACAGTTTACAGTGAGGTTTTCTACGCAGTTTACAGTGAGGTATTGTACACAGTTTACAGTGAGGTTTTGTACACAGTTTACAGTGTGGTTTTGAACACAGTTTACATTGAGGTTTTGTACACAGTTTACAGTGTGGTTTTGTGCACAGTTTACAGTGAGCTCTTGTACGCAGTTGACAGTGAGGTTTTGAGCACAGTTTACAGTGTGGTTTTGTACACAGTTTACGGTGTGGTTTTGTACACAGTTTACAGTGAGGTTTTGATCACAGTTTACAGTGAGGTTTTGAACACAGTTTACAGTGAGGTTTTGTACACAGTTTACAGTGTGGTTTTGAACACAGTTTAGAGTGTGGTTTTGTACACAGTTTACAGTGTGGTTTTGAACACAGTTTAGAGTGTGGTTTTGTACACAGTTTACAGTGAGGTTTGTGCACAGTTTACAGTGTGGTTTTGTACACAGTTTACAGTGTGGTTTTGTACACAGTTTACAGTGTGGGTTTGTACACAGTTTACAGTGAGGTTTGTGCACAGTTTACAGTGTGGCCTTGTACACAGTTTACAGTGTGGTTTGTACACAGTTTACAGTGTGGTTTTGTACACAGTTTACAGTGAGGTTTTGTACACAGTTTACAGTGTGGTTTTGAGCACAGTTTACAGTGTAGTTTTGCACACAGTTTACAGTGAGGTTTGTACACAGTTTAAAGTGAGGTTTGTACACAGTTCACAGTGTGGTTTTGAGGACAGTTTACAGTGTGGTTTTGTACACAGTTTACAGTGTGGTTTTGAACACAGTTTAGAGTGTGGTTTTGTACACAGTTTACAGTGTGGTTTTGAACACAGTTTAGAGTGTGGTTTTGTACACAGTTTACAGTGAGGTTTTGAGCACAGTTTACAGTGTGGTTTAGAACACAGTTTATAGTGAGGTTTTGTACACAGTTTACAGTGTGGTTTTGTACACAGTTTACAGTGTGGGTTTGTACACAGTTTACAGTGGGCTTTTGAATACAGTTTACAGTGAGGTTTTGTACACAGTTTACATTGAGATTTTGAACACAGTTTACAGTGAAGTTAGTACACAGTTTACAGTGTGGTTTTGAGCACAGTTTACAGTGTGGTTTTGTGCACAGTTTACAGTGCCGTTTTGAACACAGTTTACAGTGAGGATTTGAGCACAGTTTACAGTGAGGTTTTGTACGCAGTTTACAGTGAGGTATTGTACACAGTTTACAGTGAGGTTTTGTACACAGTTTACAGTGTGGTTTTGAACACAGTTTACAGTGAGGTTTTGAACACAGTTTACAGTGTGGTTTTGTACACAGTTTACAGTGTGGTTTTGTGCACAGTTTACAGTGAGGTTTTGAACACAGTTTACAGTGAGGTTTTGAACACAGTTTACAGTGAGGTTTTGTACACAGTTGACTGTGAGGTTTTGAGCACAGTTTACAGTGAGGTTTTGTACACAGTTTACAGTGTGGTTTTGAACACAGTTTAGAGTGTGATTTTGTACACAGTTTACAGTGTGGTTTTGTACACAGTTTACAGTGAGGTTTTGTACACAGTTGACAGTGAGCTTTCGAGCACAGTTTACAGTGTGGTTTTGTACACAGTTTACAGTGTGGTTTGAACACAGTTGACAGTGAGCTTTTGAGCACAGTTTACAGTGTGGTTTTGTACACAGTTTACAGTGTGGTTTGAACACAGTTTACAGTGAGGTTTTGTACACAGTTTACAGTGAGGTTTGTACACAGTTTACAGTGTGGTTTGAACACAGTTTACAGTGTGGTTTTGTAAACAGTTTACAGTGAGGTTTTGAACACAGTTTACAGTGAGGTTTTGTACACAGTTTACAGTGTGGCTTTGTACACAGTTTACAGTGAGGTTTTGAACACAGTTTACAGTGAGGTTTTGTACACAGTTTACAGTGTGGTTTTGTACACAGTTTACAGTGAGGTTTTGAACACAGTTTACAGTGAGATTTTGTACACAGTTGACAGTGTGGTTTTGTACACAGTTTACAGTGAGGTTTTGTGCATAGTCTACAGTGTCGTTTTGAACACAGTTCACAGTGTGGTTTTGTACACTGTTTACAGTGAGGTTTTGAACACAGTTTACAGTGAAGTATTGTACACAGTTTACAGTGAGGTTTTGTACACAGTTTACAGTGTGGTTTTGTACACAGTTTACAGTGAGGTTTTGTACACAGTTTACAGTGCCGTTTTGAACACAGTTTACATTGAGGTTTTGTACACAGTTTACAGTGGGCTTTTGAATACAGTTTACAGTGAGGTTTTGTACACAGTTTACATTGAGATTTTGAACACAGTTTAAAGTGAAGTTAGTACACAGTTTACAGTGTGGTTTTGAGCACAGTTTACAGTGTGGTTTTGTACACAGTTTACAGTGTGGTTTTGTACACAGTTTACACTGAGGTTTTGTACACAGTTTACAGTGTGGTTTTGAGCACAGTTTACAGTGTGGTTTTGTACACATTTTACAGTGTGGTTTTGTACACAGTTTACAGTGAGGTTTGTGCACAGTTTACAGTGAGGTCTTGAGCACAGTTTACATTGAGATTTTGTACACAGTTGAAAGTGTGGTTTTGTACACAGTTTACAGTGAAATCTTGAGCACAGTTTACATTGAGATTTTGTACACAGTTGAAAGTGTGGTTTTGTACACAGTTTACATTGAGGTTTTGTACACAGTTTACAGTGTGGTCTTGTACACAGTTTACAGTGTGGTTTGTACACAGTTTACAGTGAGGTCTTGAGCACAGTTTACATTGAGAGTTTGTACACAGTTGAAAGTGTGGTTTTGTACACAGTTTACATTGAGGTTTTGTACACAGTTTACAGTGTGGTTTTGTACACAGTTTACAGTGAGCTCTTGTACGCAGTTGACAGTGAGGTTTTGAGCACAGTTTACAGTGTGGTTTTGTACACAGTTTACAGTGTGGTTTTGTACACAGTTTACAGTGTGGTTTTGTACACAGTTTACAGTGAGGTTTTGATCACAGTTTACAGTGAGGTTTTGAACACAGTTTACAGTGAGGTTTTGTACACAGTTGACAGTGAGGTTTTGAGCACAGTTTACAGTGTGGTTTTGAACACAGTTTACAGTGTGGTTTTGAACACAGTTTAGGGTGTGGTTTTGTACACAGTTTACAGTGTGGTTTTGTACACAGTTTACAGTGAGGTTTTGTACACAGTTGACAGTGAGCTTTTGAGCACAGTTTACAGTGTGGTTTTGTACACAGTTTACAGTGTGGTTTTGTACACAGTTTACAGTGTGGTTTGAACACAGTTTACAGTGAGGTTTTGTACACAGTTTACAGTGAGGTTTTGTACACAGTTTACAGTGTGGTTTAAACACAGTTTACAGTGTGGTTTTGTAAACAGTTTACAGTGAGGTTTTGAACACAGTTTACAGTGAGGTTTTGTACAGTTTACAGTGTGGTTTTGAACACAGTTTACAGTGAGGTTTTGTACACAGTTTACAGTGAGGTTTTGAACACAGTTTACAGTGAGATTTTGAACACAGTTGACAGTGTGGTTTTGAGCACAGTTTACAGTGTGGTTTTGTACACAGTTTACAGTGTGGTTTTGTACACAGTTTACAGTGTGGTTTGAACACAGTTTACAGTGAGGTTTTGAACACAGTTTGCAGTGAGGTTTTGTACACAGTTTACAGTGTGGTTTTGTACACAGTTTACAGTGTGGTTTTGTACACAGTTTACAGTGAGGTTTTGAACACAGTTGACAGTGTGGTTTTGTACACAGTTCACAGTGTGGTTTTGTACACAGTTTACAGTGAAGTTTTGAACACAGTTTACAGTGAAGTATTGTACACAGTTTACAGTGAGGTTTTGTGCACAGTTTACAGTGAGTTTTTGTACACAGTTTACAGTGCCGTTTTGAACACAGTTTACAGTGAGGTTTTGTACACAGTTTACAGTGTGGTTTTGTACACAGTTTACAGTGTGGTTTTGTACACAGTTTACAGTGAGGTTTTGTACACAGTTTACAGTGTAGTTTTGCACACAGTTTACAGTGAGGTTTGTACACAGTTTAAAGTGAGGTTTGTACACAGTTCACAGTGTGGTTTTGAGGACAGTTTACAGTGTGGTTTTGTACACAGTTTACAGTGTGGTTTTGAACACAGTTTAGAGTGTGGTTTTGTACACAGTTTACAGTGTGGTTTTGGACACAGTTTAGAGTGTGGTTTTGTACACAGTTTACAGTGAGGTTTTGAGCACAGTTTACAGTGTGGTTTTGTACACAGTTTACAGTGTGGTTTCGAACACAGTTTATAGTGAGGTTTTGTACACAGTTTACAGTGTGGTTTTGTACACAGTTTACAGTGTGGGTTTGTACACAGTTTACAGTGGGCTTTTGAATACAGTTTACAGTGAGGTTTTGTACACAGTTTACATTGAGATTTTGAACACAGTTTACAGTGAAGTTAGTACACAGTTTACAGTGAGGTTTTGAGCACAGTTTACAGTGTGGTTTTGTGCACAGTTTACAGTGCCGTTTTGAACACAGTTTACAGTGCCGTTTTGAACACAGTTTACAGTGAGGATTTGAGCACAGTTTACAGTGAGGTTTTGTACGCAGTTTACAGTGAGGTATTGTACACAGTTTACAGTGAGGTTTTGTACACAGTTTACAGTGTGGTTTTGAACACAGTTTACATTGAGGTTTTGTACACAGTTTACAGTGTGGTTTTGTACACTGTTTACAGTGAGCTTTTGTACGCAGTTGACAGTGTGGTTTTGAACACAGTTTACAGTGAGGTTTTGAGCACAGTTTACAGTGTGGTTTTGAACACAGTTTACAGTGTGGTTTTGTACACAGTTTACAGTGTGGTTTTGTGCACAGTTTACAGTGAGGTTTTGAACACAGTTTACAGTGAGGTTTTGAACACAGTTTACAGTGAGGTTTTGCACACAGTTGACTGTGAGGTTTTGAGCACAGTTTACAGTGAGGTTTTGTACACAGTTTACAGTGTGGTTTTGAACACAGTTTAGAGTGTGATTTTGTACACAGTTTACAGTGTGGTTTTGTACACAGTTTACAGTGAGGTTTTGTACACAGTTGACAGTGAGCTTTCGAGCACAGTTTACAGTGTGGTTTTGTACACAGTTTACAGTGTGGTTTGAACACAGTTGACAGTGAGCTTTTGAGCACAGTTTACAGTGTGGTTTTGTACACAGTTTACAGTGTGGTTTGAACACAGTTTACAGTGAGGTTTTGTACACAGTTTACAGTGAGGTTTGTACACAGTTTACAGTGTGGTTTGAACACAGTTTACAGTGTGGTTTTGTAAACAGTTTACAGTGAGGTTTTGAACACAGTTTACAGTGAGGTTTTGTACACAGTTTACAGTGTGGTTTTGTACACAGTTTACAGTGAGGTTTTGAACACAGTTTACAGTGAGGTTTTGTACACAGTTTACAGTGTGGTTTTGTACACAGTTTACAGTGTGGGTTTGTACACAGTTTACAGTGAGGTTTTGTACACAGTTTACAGTCTGGTTTTGTACACAGTTTACAGTGTGGTTTTGTACACAGTTTACAGTGAGGTTTTGTACACAGTTTACAGTGCCGTTTTGAACACAGTTTACAGTGAGGTTTTGTACACAGTTTACAGTGAAGTATTGTACACAGTTTACAGTGAGGTTTTGTACACAGTTTACAGTGTGGTTTTGTACACAGTTTACAGTGAGGTTTTGTACACAGTTTACAGTGCCGTTTTGAACACAGTTTACAGTGAGGTTTTGTACACAGTTTACAGTGTGGTTTTGTACACAGTTTACAGTGTGGGTTTGTACAGTTTACAGTCGGCTTTTGAATACAGTTTACAGTGAGGTTTTGTACACAGTTTACATTGAGATTTTGAACACAGGTTACAGTGAAGTTAGTACACAGTTTACAGTGTGGTTTTGAGCACAGTTTACAGTGTGGTTTTGTACACAGTTTACAGTGTGGTTTTGTACACAGTTTACACTGATGTTTTGTACACAGTTTACAGTGTGGTTTTGAGCACAGTTTACAGTGTGGTTTTGTACACAGTTTACAGTGTGGTTTTGTACACAGTTTACAGTGAGGTCTTGAGCACAGTTTACATTGAGATTTTGTACACAGTTGAAAGTGTGGTTTTGTACACAGTTTACATTGAGGTTTTGTACACAGTTTACAGTGTGGTTTTGTACACAGTTTACAGTGTGGTTTGTACACAGTTTACAGTGAGGTCTTGAGCACAGTTTACATTGAGATTTTGTACACAGTTGAAAGTGTGGTTTTGTACACAGTTTACATTGAGGTTTTGTACACAGTTTACAGTGTGGTTTTGTACACAGTTTACAGTGAGCTCTTGTACGCAGTTGACAGTGAGGTTTTGAGCACAGTTTACAGTGTGGTTTTGTACACAGTTTACAGTGTGGTTTTGTACACAGTTTACAGTGAGGTTTTGATCACAGTTTACAGTGAGGTTTTGAACACAGTTTACAGTGAGCTCTTGTACGCAGTTGACAGTGAGGTTTTTTACACAGTTCACAGTGAGGTTTTGTACACAGTTTACAGTGTGGTTTTGAACACAGTTTAGAGTGTGGTTTTGTACACAGTTTACAGTGTGGTTTTGTACACAGTTTACAGTGTGGTTTGAACACAGTTTACAGTGAGGTTTTGTACACAGTTTACAGTGAGGTTTTGTACACAGTTTACAGTGTGGTTTAAACACAGTTTACAGTGTGGTTTTGTAAACAGTTTACAGTGAGGTTTTGAACACAGTTTACAGTGAGGTTTTGTAAACAGTTTACAGTGTGGTTTTGTACACAGTTTACAGTGAGGTTTTGAACACAGTTTACAGTGAGGTTTTGTACACAGTTTACAGTGAGGTTTTGAACACAGTTTACAGTGAGATTTTGTACACAGTTGACAGTGTGGTTTTGAGCACAGTTTACAGTGTGGTTTTGTACACAGTTTACAGTGAGGTTTTGAACACAGTTTGCAGTGAGGTTTTGTACACAGTTCACAGTGTGGTTTTGTACACAGTTTACAGTGTGGTTTTGTACACAGTTTACAGTGAGGTTTTGAACACAGTTGACAGTGTGGTTTTGTACACAGTTCACAGTGTGGTTTTGTACACAGTTTACAGTGAAGTTTTGAACACAGTTTACAGTGAAGTATTGTACACAGTTTACAGTGAGGTTTTGTGCACAGTTTACAGTGAGGTTTTGAACACAGTTTACAGTGCCGTTTTGAACACAGTTTACAGTGAGGTTTTGTACACAGTTTACAGTGTGGTTTTGTACACAGTTTACAGTGAGGTTTTGTACACAGTTTACAGTGAGGTTTTGTACACAGTTTACAGTGAGGTTTTGTACACAGTTTACAGTGTAGTTTTGCACACAGTTTACAGTGAGGTTTGTACACAGTTTAAAGTGAGGTTTGTACACAGTTCACAGTGTGGTTTTGAGGACAGTTTACAGTGTGGTTTTGTACACAGTTTACAGTGTGGTTTTGAACACAGTTTAGAGTGTGGTTTTGTACACAGTTTACAGTGTGGTTTTGAACACAGTTTATAGTGAGGTTTTGTACACAGTTTACAGTGTGGTTTTGTACACAGTTTACAGTGTGGGTTTGTACACAGTTTACATTGTCTTTTGAACACAGTTCACAGTGTGGTTTTGTACACAGTTTACAGTGTGGTTTTGAACACAGTTTACAGTGTGGTTTTGAACACAGTTTACAGTGAGGTTTTGTACACAGTTTACAGTGTGGTTTTGTACACAGTTTACAGTGTGGGTTTGTACACAGTTTACAGTGGGCTTTTGAATACAGTTTACAGTGAGGTTTTGTACACAGTTTATATTGAGATTTTGAACACAGTTTACAGTGACGTTAGTACACAGTTTACAGTGTGGTTTTGAGCACAGTTTACAGTGTGGTTTTGAGCACAGTTTACAGTGTGGTTTTGTGCACAGTTTACAGTGCCGTTTTGAACACAGTTTACAGTGAGGATTTGAGCACAGTTTACAGTGAGGTTTTGTACGCTGTTTACAGTGAGGTATTGTTCACAGTTTACAGTGAGGTTTTGTACACAGTTTACAGTGTGGTTTTGAACACAGTTTACATTGAGGTTTTGTACACAGTTTACAGTGTGGTTTTGTACACAGTTTACAGTGAGCTTTTGTACGCAGTTGACAGTGTGGTTTTGAACACAGTTTACAGTGAGGTTTTGTACACAGTTTACAGTGTGGTTTTGAACAGTTTACAGTGTGGTTTTGTACACAGTTTACAGTGTGGTTTTGTGCACAGTTTACAGTGAGGTTTTGAACACAGTTTACAGTGAGGTTTTGAACACAGTTTACAGTGAGGTTTTGTACACAGTTGACTGTGAGGTTTTGAGCACAGTTTACAGTGAGGTTTTGTACACAGTTTACAGTGTGGTTTTGAACACAGTTTAGAGTGTTATTTTGTACACAGTTTACAGTGTGGTTTTGTACACAGTTTACAGTGAGGTTTTGTACACAGTTGACAGTGAGCTTTCGAGCACAGTTTACAGTGTGGTTTTGTACACAGTTTACAGTGTGGTTTGAACACAGTTGACAGTGAGCTTTTGAGCACAGTTTACAGTGTGGTTTTGTACACAGTTTACAGTGTGGTTTGAACACAGTTTACAGTGAGGTTTTGTACACAGTTTACAGTGAGGTTTGTACACAGTTTACAGTGTGGTTTTGTAAACAGTTTACAGTGAGGTTTTGAACACAGTTTACAGTGAGGTATTGTACACAGTTTACAGTGTGGTTTTGTACACAGTTTACAGTGAGGTTTTGAACACAGTTTACAGTGAGGTTTTGTACACAGTTTACAGTGTGGTTTTGAGCACAGTTTACAGTGAGGTTTTGAACACAGTTTACAGTGAGATTTTGTACACAGTTGACAGTGTGGTTTTGTACACAGTTTACAGTGAGGTTTTGTGCATAGTCTACAGTGTCGTTTTGAACACAGTTCACAGTGTGGTTTTGTACACAGTTTACAGTGAGGTTTTGAACACAGTTTACAGTGAAGTATTGTACACAGTTTACAGTGAGGTTTTGTACACAGTTTACAGTGTGGTTTTGTACACAGTTTACAGTGAGGTTTTGTACACAGTTTACAGTGCCGTTTTGAACACAGTTTACAGTGAGGATTTGAGCACAGTTTACAGTGAGGTTTTGTACGCAGTTTACAGTGAGGTATTGTACACAGTTTACAGTGAGGTTTTGTACACAGTTTACAGTGTGGTTTTGAACACAGTTTACATTGAGGTTTTGTACACAGTTTACAGTGTGGTTTTGTACACAGTTTACAGTGAGCTCTTGTACGCAGTTGACAGTGAGGTTTTGAGCACAGTTTACAGTGTGGTTTTGTACACAGTTTACAGTGTGGTTTTGTACACAGTTTACAGTGAGGTTTTGTACACAGTTTACAGTGAGGTTTTGATCACAGTTTACAGTGAGGTTTTGAACACAGTTTACAGTGAGGTTTTGTACACAGTTGACAGTGAGGTTTTGAGCACAGTTTACAGTGAGGTTTTGTACACAGTTTACAGTGTGGTTTTGAACACAGTTTAGAGTGTGGTTTTGTACACAGTTTACAGTGTGGTTTTGTACACAGTTTACAGTGAGGTTTTGTACACAGTTGACAGTGAGCTTTTGAGCACAGTTTACAGTGTGGTTTTGTACACAGTTTACAGTGTGGTTTTGTACACAGTTTACAATGTGGTTTGAACACAGTTTACAGTGAGGTTTTGTACACAGTTTACAGTGAGGTTTTGTACACAGTTTACAGTGTGGTTTAAACACAGTTTACAGTGTGGTTTTGTAAACAGTTTACAGTGAGGTTTTGAACACAGTTTACAGTGAGGTATTGTACACAGTTTACAGTGCGGTTTTGTACACAGTTTACAGTGTGGTTTTGTACACAGTTTACAGTGAGGTTTTGTACACAGTTTACAGTGTGGTTTTGTACACAGTTTACAGTGTGGTTTTGTACACAGTTTACAGTGAGGTTTTGTACACAGTTTACAGTGTGGGTTTGTACACAGTTTACAGTCGGCTGTTGAGCACAGTTTACAGTGAGGTTTTGTACACAGTTTACAGTGTGGTTTTGTACACAGTTTACAGTGCGGTTTTGAACACAGTTTACAGTGAGGTATTGTACACAGTTTACAGTGAGGTTTTGTGCATAGTCTACAGTGTGGTTTTGAACACAGTTTACAGTGAGGTTTTGTACACAGTTTATAGTGAGGTTTTGTACACAGTTTACAGTGTGGTTTTGTACACAGTTTACAGTGCGGTTTTGTACACAGTTTACAGTGTGGTTTTGTACACAGTTTACAGTGAGGTTTTGAACACAGTTTACAGTGAGGTTTTGTACACAGTTTACAGTGTGGTTTTGTACACAGTTTACAGTGTGGTTTTGAACACAGTTTACAGTGTGGTTTTGGACACAGTTTACAGTGTGGTTTTGAACACAGTTTACAGTGAGGTTTTGTACACAGTTTACAGTGTGGTTTTGTACACAGTTTACAGTGTGGTTTTGTACACAGTTTACAGTGTGGTTTTGTGCACAGTTTACAGTGAGGTTTTGAACACAGTTTACAGTGAGGTTTTGAACACAGTTTACAGTGAGGTTTTGTACACAGTTGACTGTGAGGTTTTGAGCACAGTTTACAGTGAGGTTTTGTACACAGTTTACAGTGTGGTTTTGAACACAGTTTAGAGTGTTATTTTGTACACAGTTTACAGTGTGGTTTTGTACACAGTTTACAGTGAGGTTTTGTACACAGTTGACAGTGAGCTTTCGAGCACAGTTTACAGTGTGGTTTTGTACACAGTTTACAGTGTGGTTTGAACACAGTTGACAGTGAGCTTTTGAGCACAGTTTACAGTGTGGTTTTGTACACAGTTTACAGTGTGGTTTGAACACAGTTTACAGTGAGGTTTTGTACACAGTTTACAGTGAGGTTTGTTCACAGTTTACAGTGTGGTTTTGTAAACAGTTTACAGTGAGGTTTTGAACACAGTTTACAGTGAGGTATTGTACACAGTTTACAGTGTGGTTTTGTACACAGTTTACAGTGAGGTTTTGAACACAGTTTACAGTGAGGTTTTGTACACAGTTTACAGTGTGGTTTTGTACACAGTTTACAGTGAGGTTTTGAACACAGTTTACAGTGAGATTTTGTACACAGTTGACAGTGTGGTTTTGTACACAGTTTACAGTGAGGTTTTGTGCATAGTCTACAGTGTCGTTTTGAACACAGTTCACAGTGTGGTTTTGTACACAGTTTACAGTGAGGTTTTGTACACAGTTTACAGTGTGGTTTTGTAAACAGTTTACAGTGAGGTTTTGAACACAGTTTACAGTGAGGTATTGTACACAGTTTACAGTGTGGTTTTGTACACAGTTTACAGTGAGGTTTTGAACACAGTTTACAGTGAGGTTTTGTACACAGTTTACAGTGTGGTTTTGAGCACAGTTTACAGTGAGGTTTTGAACACAGTTTACAGTGAGATTTTGTACACAGTTGACAGTGTGGTTTTGTACACAGTTTACAGTGAGGTTTTGTGCATAGTCTACAGTGTCGTTTTGAACACAGTTCACAGTGTGGTTTTGTACACAGTTTACAGTGAGGTTTTGAACACAGTTTACAGTGAAGTATTGTACACAGTTTACAGTGAGGTTTTGTACACAGTTTACAGTGTGGTTTTGTACACAGTTTACAGTGAGGTTTTGTACACAGTTTACAGTGCCGTTTTGAACACAGTTTACAGTGAGGATTTGAGCACAGTTTACAGTGAGGTTTTGTACGCAGTTTACAGTGAGGTATTGTACACAGTTTACAGTGAGGTTTTGTACACAGTTTACAGTGTGGTTTTGAACACAGTTTACATTGAGGTTTTGTACACAGTTTACAGTGTGGTTTTGTACACAGTTTACAGTGAGCTCTTGTACGCAGTTGACAGTGAGGTTTTGAGCACAGTTTACAGTGTGGTTTTGTACACAGTTTACAGTGTGGTTTTGTACACAGTTTACAGTGAGGTTTTGTACACAGTTTACAGTGAGGTTTTGATCACAGTTTACAGTGAGGTTTTGAACACAGTTTACAGTGAGGTTTTGTACACAGTTGACAGTGAGGTTTTGAGCACAGTTTACAGTGAGGTTTTGTACACAGTTTACAGTGTGGTTTTGAACACAGTTTAGAGTGTGGTTTTGTACACAGTTTACAGTGTGGTTTTGTACACAGTTTACAGTGAGGTTTTGTACACAGTTGACAGTGAGCTTTTGAGCACAGTTTACAGTGTGGTTTTGTACACAGTTTACAGTGTGGTTTTGTACACAGTTTACAATGTGGTTTGAACACAGTTTACAGTGAGGTTTTGTACACAGTTTACAGTGAGGTTTTGTACACAGTTTACAGTGTGGTTTAAACACAGTTTACAGTGTGGTTTTGTAAACAGTTTACAGTGAGGTTTGGAACACAGTTTACAGTGAGGTATTGTACACAGTTTACAGTGCGGTTTTGTACACAGTTTACAGTGTGGTTTTGTACACAGTTTACAGTGAGGTTTTGTACACAGTTTACAGTGTGGTTTTGTACACATTTTACAGTGTGGTTTTGTACACAGTTTACAGTGAGGTTTTGTACACAGTTTACAGTGTGGGTTTGTACACAGTTTACAGTCGGCTGTTGAGCACAGTTTACAGTGAGGTTTTGTACACAGTTTACAGTGTGGTTTTGTACACAGTTTACAGTGCGGTTTTGAACACAGTTTACAGTGAGGTATTGTACACAGTTTACAGTGAGGTTTTGTGCATAGTCTACAGTGTGGTTTTGAACACAGTTTACAGTGAGGTTTTGTACACAGTTTATAGTGAGGTTTTGTACACAGTTTACAGTGTGGTTTTGTACACAGTTTACAGTGCGGTTTTGTACACAGTTTACAGTGTGGTTTTGTACACAGTTTACAGTGAGGTTTTGAACACAGTTTACAGTGAGGTTTTGTACACAGTTTACAGTGTGGTTTTGTACACAGTTTACAGTGAGGTTTTGAACACAGTTTACAGTGTGGTTTTGGACACAGTTTACAGTGTGGTTTTGAACACAGTTTACAGTGAGGTTTTGTACACAGTTTACAGTGTGGTTTTGTACACAGTTTACAGTGTGGTTTTGTACACAGTTTACAGTGTGGTTTTGTGCACAGTTTACAGTGAGGTTTTGAACACAGTTTACAGTGAGGTTTTGAACACAGTTTACAGTGAGGTTTTGTACACAGTTGACTGTGAGGTTTTGAGCACAGTTTACAGTGAGGTTTTGTACACAGTTTACAGTGTGGTTTTGAACACAGTTTAGAGTGTTATTTTGTACACAGTTTACAGTGTGGTTTTGTACACAGTTTACAGTGAGGTTTTGTACACAGTTGACAGTGAGCTTTCGAGCACAGTTTACAGTGTGGTTTTGTACACAGTTTACAGTGTGGTTTGAACACAGTTGACAGTGAGCTTTTGAGCACAGTTTACAGTGTGGTTTTGTACACAGTTTACAGTGTGGTTTGAACACAGTTTACAGTGAGGTTTTGTACACAGTTTACAGTGAGGTTTGTTCACAGTTTACAGTGTGGTTTTGTAAACAGTTTACAGTGAGGTTTTGAACACAGTTTACAGTGAGGTATTGTACACAGTTTACAGTGTGGTTTTGTACACAGTTTACAGTGAGGTTTTGAACACAGTTTACAGTGAGGTTTTGTACACAGTTTACAGTGTGGTTTTGTACACAGTTTACAGTGAGGTTTTGAACACAGTTTACAGTGAGATTTTGTACACAGTTGACAGTGTGGTTTTGTACACAGTTTACAGTGAGGTTTTGTGCATAGTCTACAGTGTCGTTTTGAACACAGTTCACAGTGTGGTTTTGTACACAGTTTACAGTGAGGTTTTGAACACAGTTTACAGTGAAGTATTGTACACAGTTTACAGTGAGGTTTTGTACACAGTTTACAGTGTGGTTTTGTACACAGTTTACAGTGAGGTTTTGTACACAGTTTACAGTGCCGTTTTGAACACAGTTTACAGTGAGGATTTGAGCACAGTTTACAGTGCGGTTTTGAACACAGTTTACATTGAGGTTTTGTACACAGTTTACAGTGTGGTTTTGTACACAGTTTACAGTGAGCTCTTGTACGCAGTTGACAGTGAGGTTTTGAGCACAGTTTACAGTGTGGTTTTGTACACAGTTTACAGTGTGGTTTTGTACACAGTTTACAGTGAGGTTTTGTACACAGTTTACAGTGAGGTTTTGTACACAGTTTACAGTGTGGTTTTGAACACAGTTTACATTGAGGTTTTGTACACAGTTTACAGTGTGGTTTTGTACACAGTTTACAGTGAGCTCTTGTACGCAGTTGACAGTGAGGTTTTGAGCACAGTTTACAGTGTGGTTTTGTACACAGTTTACAGTGAGGTTTTGTACACAGTTTACAGTGAGGTTTTGTACACAGTTTACAGTGAGGTTTTGATCACAGTTTACAGTGAGGTTTTGAACACAGTTTACAGTGAGGTTTTGTACACAGTTGACAGTGAGGTTTTGAGCACAGTTTACAGTGAGGTTTTGTACACAGTTTACAGTGTGGTTTTGAACACAGTTTAGAGTGTGGTTTTGTACACAGTTTACAGTGTGGTTTTGTACACAGTTTACAGTGAGGTTTTGTACACAGTTGACAGTGAGGTTTTGAGCACAGTTTACAGTGTGGTTTTGTACACAGTTTACAGTGTGGTTTTGTACACAGTTTACAGTGTGGTTTGAACACAGTTTACAGTGAGGTTTTGTACACAGGTTACAGTGAGGTTTTGTACACAGTTTACAGTGTGGTTTAAACACAGTTTACAGTGTGGTTTTGTAAACAGTTTACAGTGAGGTTTTGAACACAGTTTACAGTGAGGTATTGTACACAGTTTACAGTGCGGTTTTG
Organism: Chiloscyllium punctatum; assembly: GCF_047496795.1. Classification (NCBI taxonomy): domain Eukaryota; kingdom Metazoa; phylum Chordata; class Chondrichthyes; order Orectolobiformes; family Hemiscylliidae; genus Chiloscyllium; species Chiloscyllium punctatum. Next base: position 29,460,190 of record NC_092788.1, read on the forward strand.
TACACAGTTTACAGTGTGGTTTTGTACACAGTTTACAGTGAGGTTTTGAACATAGTTTACAGTGAGGTTTTGTACACAGTTTACAGTGTGGTTTTGTACACAGTTTACAGTGTGGTTTTGTACACAGTTTACAGTGAGGTTTTGTACACAGTTTACACTGTGGGTTTGTACACAGTTTACAGTCGGCTGTTGAGCACAGTTTACAGTGAGGTTTTGTACACAGTTTACAGTGTGGTTTTGTACACAGTTTACAGTGCGGTTTTGAACACAGTTTACAGTGAGGTATTGTACACAGTTTACAGTGAAGTTTTGTGCATAGTCTACAGTGTGGTTTTGAACACAGTTTACAGTGAGGTTTTGTACACAGTTTATAGTGAGGTTTTGTACACAGTTTACAGTGTGGTTTTGTACACAGTTTACAGTGCGGTTTTGTACACAGTTTACAGTGTGGTTTTGAACACAGTTTACAGTGAGGTTTTGTACACAGTTTACAGTGAGGTTTTGTACACAGTTTACAGTGTGGTTTTGTACACAGTTTACAGTGAGGTTTTGAACACAGTTTACAGTGTGGTTTTGGACACAGTTTACAGTGTGGTTTTGAACACAGTTTACAGTGAGGTTTTGTGCACAGTTTACAGTGTGGTTTTGTACACAGTTTACAGTGTGGGTTTGTACACAGTTTACAGTCGGCTTTTGAATACAGTTTACATTGAGATTTTGAACACAGTTTACAGTGAAGTTAGTACACAGTTTACAGTGTGGTTTTGAGCACAGTTTACAGTGTGGTTTTGTACACAGTTTACAGTGTGGTTTTGTACACAGTTTGCACTGAGGTTTTGTACACAGTTTACAGTGTGGTTTTGAGCACAGTTTACAGTGTGGTTTTGTACACAGTTTACAGTGTGGTTTTGTACACAGTTTACAGTGATGTTTGTGCACAGTTTACAGTGAGGTCTTGAGCACAGTTTACATTGAGATTTTGTACACAGTTGAAAGTGTGGTTTTGTACACAGTTTACAGTGAGGTCTTGAGCACAGTTTACATTGAGATTTTGTACACAGTTGAAAGTGTGGTTTTGTACACAGTTTACATTGAGGTTTTGTACACAGTTTACAGTGTGGTTTTGTACACAGTTTACAGTGTGGTTTGTACACAGTTTACAGTGAGGTCTTGAGCACAGTTTACATTGAGATTTTGTACACAGTTGAAAGTGTGGTTTTGTACACAGTTTACATTGAGGTTTTGTACACAGTTTACAGTGTGGTTTTGTACACAGTTTACAGTGAGCTCTTGTACGCAGTTGACAGTGAGGTTTTGAGCACAGTTTACAGTGTGGTTTTGTACACAGTTTATAGTGTGGTTTTGTACACAGTTTACAGTGTGGTTTTCTACGCAGTTTACAGTGAGGTATTGTACACAGTTTACAGTGAGGTTTTGAACACAGTTTACAGTGTGGTTTTGAACACAGTTTACATTGAGGTTTTGTACACAGTTTACAGTGTGGTTTTGTGCACAGTTTACAGTGAGCTCTTGTACGCAGTTGACAGTGAGGTTTTGAGCACAGTTTACAGTGTGGTTTTGTACACAGTTTACGGTGTGGTTTTGTACACAGTTTACAGTGAGCTTTTGAGCACAGTTTACAGTGAGGTTTTGAACACAGTTTACAGTGAGGTTTTGTACACAGTTGACAGTGAGGTTTTGAGCACAGTTTACAGTGAGGTTTTGTACACAGTTTACAGTGTGGTTTTGAACACAGTTTAGAGTGTGGTTTTGTACACAGTTTACAGTGTGGTTTTGTACACAGTTTACAGTGAGGTTTTGTACACAGTTGACAGTGAGCTTTTGAGCACAGTTTACAGTGTGGTTTTGTACACAGTTTACAGTGTGGTTTTGTACACAGTTTACAGTGTGGTTTGAACACAGTTTACAGTGAGGTTTTGTACACAGTTTACAGTGAGGTTTTGTACACAGCTTACAGTGTGGTTTAAACACAGTTTACAGTGTGGTTTTGTAAACAGTTTACAGTGAGGTTTTGTACACAGTTTACAGTGTGGTTTTGTACACAGTTCACAGTGAGGTTTTGAACACAGTTTACAGTGAGGTTTTGTACACAGTTTACAGTGAGGTTTTGAACACAGTTTACAGTGAGATTTTGTACACAGTTGACAGTGTGGTTTTGAGCACAGTTTACAGTGTGGTTTTGTACACAGTTTACAGTGTGGTTTTGTACACAGTTTACAGTGTGGTTTGAACACAGTTTACAGTGAGGTTTTGAACACAGTTTACAGTGAGGTTTTGTACACAGTTCACAGTGTGGTTTTGTACACAGTTTACAGTGTGGTTTGTACACAGTTTACAGTGAGGTCTTGAGCACAGTTTACATTGAGATTTTGTACACAGTTGAAAGTGTGGTTTTGTACACAGTTTACATTGAGGTTTTGTACACAGTTTACAGTGTGGTTTTGTACACAGTTTACAGTGAGCTCTTGTACGCAGTTGACAGTGAGGTTTTGAGCACAGTTTACAGTGTGGTTTTGTACACAGTTTATAGTGTGGTTTTGTACACAGTTTACAGTGTGGTTTTCTACGCAGTTTACAGTGAGGTATTGTACACAGTTTACAGTGAGGTTTTGAACACAGTTTACAGTGTGGTTTTGAACACAGTTTACATTGAGGTTTTGTACACAGTTTACAGTGTGGTTTTGTGCACAGTTTACAGTGAGCTCTTGTACGCAGTTGACAGTGAGGTTTTGAGCACAGTTTACAGTGTGGTTTTGTACACAGTTTACGGTGTGGTTTTGTACACAGTTTACAGTGAGCTTTTGAGCACAGTTTACAGTGAGGTTTTGAACACAGTTTACAGTGAGGTTTTGTACACAGTTGACAGTGAGGTTTTGAGCACAGTTTACAGTGAGGTTTTGTACACAGTTTACAGTGTGGTTTTGAACACAGTTTAGAGTGTGGTTTTGTACACAGTTTACAGTGTGGTTTTGTACACAGTTTACAGTGAGGTTTTGTACACAGTTGACAGTGAGCTTTTGAGCACAGTTTACAGTGTGGTTTTGTACACAGTTTACAGTGTGGTTTTGTACACAGTTTACAGTGTGGTTTGAACACAGTTTACAGTGAGGTTTTGTACACAGTTTACAGTGAGGTTTTGTACACAGCTTACAGTGTGGTTTAAACACAGTTTACAGTGTGGTTTTGTAAACAGTTTACAGTGAGGTTTTGTACACAGTTTACAGTGTGGTTTTGTACACAGTTCACAGTGAGGTTTTGAACACAGTTTACAGTGAGGTTTTGTACACAGTTTACAGTGAGGTTTTGAACACAGTTTACAGTGAGATTTTGTACACAGTTGACAGTGTGGTTTTGAGCACAGTTTACAGTGTGGTTTTGTACACAGTTTACAGTGTGGTTTTGTACACAGTTTACAGTGTGGTTTGAACACAGTTTACAGTGAGGTTTTGAACACAGTTTACAGTGAGGTTTTGTACACAGTTCACAGTGTGGTTTTGTACACAGTTTACAGTGTGGTTTTGTACACAGTTTACAGTGAGGTTTTGAACACAGTTGACAGTGTGGTTTTGTATACAGTTTACAGTGTGGTTTTGTACACAGTTTACAGTGAGGTTTTGTACACAGTTTACAGTGTGGTTTTGTACACAGTTTACAGTGTTGGTTTGTCCACAGTTTACAGTGGGCTTTTGAATACAGTTTACAGTGAGGTTTTGTACACAGTTTACATTGAGATTTTGCACACAGTTTACAGTGAAGTTAGTACACAGTTTACAGTGTGGTTTTGAGCACAGGTTACAGTGTGGTTTTGTACACAGTTTACAGTGTGGTTTTGTACACAGTTTACAGTGAGGTTTGTGCACAGTTTACAGTGTGGTTTTGTACACAGTTTACAGTGTGGTTTTGTACACAGTTTACAGTGAGGTTTGTGCACAGTTTACAGTGTGGCCTTGTACACAGTTTACAGTGTGGTTTGTACACAGTTTACAGTGAGGTCTTGAGCACAGTTTACAGTGAGGTTTTGTACACAGTTTACAGTGTGGTTTTGAGCACAGTTTACAGTGTAGTTTTGCACACAGTTTACAGTGAGGTTTGTACACAGTTTAAAGTGAGGTTTGTACACAGTTCACAGTGTGGTTTTGAGGACAGTTTACAGTGTGGTTTTGTACACAGTTTACAGTGTGGTTTTGAACACAGTTTAGAGTGTGGTTTTGTACACAGTTTACAGTGTGGTTTTGAACACAGTTTAGAGTGTGGTTTTGTACACAGTTTACAGTGAGGTTTGTGCACAGTTTACAGTGTGGTTTTGTACACAGTTTACAGTGTGGTTTTGTACACAGTTTACAGTGTGGTTTTGTACACAGTTTACAGTGAGGTTTGTGCACAGTTTACAGTGTGGCCTTGTACACAGTTTACAGTGTGGTTTGTACACAGTTTACAGTGTGGTTTTGTACACAGTTTACAGTGAGGTTTTGTACACAGTTTACAGTGTGGTTTTGAGCACAGTTTACAGTGTAGTTTTGCACACAGTTTACAGTAAGGTTTGTACACAGTTTAAAGTGAGGTTTGTACACAGTTCACAGTGTGGTTTTGAGGACAGTTTACAGTGTGGTTTTGTACACAGTTTACAGTGTGGTTTTTAACACAGTTTAGAGTGTGGTTTTGTACACAGTTTTCAGTGTGGTTTTGAACACAGTTTAGAGTGTGGTTTTGTACACAGTTTACAGTGAGGTTTTGAGCACAGTTTACAGTGTGGTTTAGAACACAGTTTATAGTGAGGTTTTGTACACAGTTTACAGTGTGGTTTTGTACACAGTTTACAGTGTGGGTTTGTACACAGTTTACAGTGGGCTTTTGAATACAGTTTACAGTGAGGTTTTGTGCACAGTTTACATTGAGATTTTGAACACAGTTTACAGTGAAGTTAGTACACAGTTTACAGTGTGGTTTTGAGCACAGTTTACAGTGTGGTTTTGTGCACAGTTTACAGTGCCGTTTTGAACACAGTTTACAGTGAGGATTTGAGCACAGTTTACAGTGAGGTTTTGTACGCAGTTTACAGTGAGGTATTGTACACAGTTTACAGTGAGGTTTTGTACACAGTTTACAGTGTGGTTTTGAACACAGTTTACAGTGAGGTTTTGAACACAGTTTACAGTGTGGTTTTGTACACAGTTTACAGTGTGGTTTTGTGCACAGTTTACAGTGAGGTTTTGAACACAGTTTACAGTGAGGTTTTGTACACAGTTGACTGTGAGGTTTTGAGCACAGTTTACAGTGAGGTTTTGTACACAGTTTACAGTGTGGTTTTGAACACAGTTTAGAGTGTGATTTTGTACACAGTTTACAGTGTGGTTTTGTACACAGTTTACAGTGAGGTTTTGTACACAGTTGACAGTGAGCTTTCGAGCACAGTTTACAGTGTGGTTTTGTACACAGTTTACAGTGTGGTTTGAACACAGTTGACAGTGAGCTTTTGAGCACAGTTTACAGTGTGGTTTTGTACACAGTTTACAGTGTGGTTTGAACACAGTTTACAGTGAGGTTTTGTACACAGTTTACAGTGAGGTTTGTACACAGTTTACAGTGTGGTTTGAACGCAGTTTACAGTGTGGATTTGTAAACAGTTTACAGTGAGGTTTTGAACACAGTTTACAGTGAGGTTTTGTACACAGTTTACAGTGTGGCTTTGTACACAGTTTACAGTGAGGTTTTGAACACAGTTTACAGTGAGGTTTTGTACACAGTTTACAGTGTGGTTTTGTACACAGTTTACAGTGAGGTTTTGAACACAGTTTACAGTGTGGTTTTGTACACAGTTGACAGTGTGGTTTTGTACACAGTTTACAGTGAGGTTTTGTGCATAGTCTACAGTGTCGTTTTGAACACAGTTCACAGTGTGGTTTTGTACACTGTTTACAGTGAGGTTTTGAACACAGTTTACAGTGAAGTATTGTACACAGTTTACAGTGAGGTTTTGTACACAGTTTACAGTGTGGTTTTGTACACAGTTTACAGTGAGGTTTTGTACACAGTTTACAGTGCCGTTTTGAACACAGTTTACATTGAGGTTTTGTACACAGTTTACAGTGTGGTTTTGTACACAGTTTACAGTGTGGGTTTGTACACAGTTTACAGTCGGCTTTTGAATACAGTTTACAGTGAGGTTTTGTACACAGTTTACATTGAGATTTTGAACACAGTTTAAAGTGAAGTTAGTACACAGTTTACAGTGTGGTTTTGAGCACAGTTTACAGTGTGGTTTTGTACACAGTTTACAGTGTGGTTTTGTACACAGTTTACACTGAGGTTTTGTACACAGTTTACAGTGTGGTTTTGAGCACAGTTTACAGTGTGGTTTTGTACACATTTTACAGTGTGGTTTTGTACACAGTTTACAGTGAGGTTTGTGCACAGTTTACAGTGATGTCTTGAGCACAGTTTACATTGAGATTTTGTACACAGTTGAAAGTGTGGTTTTGTACACAGTTTACAGTGAGGTCTTGAGCACAGTTTACATTGAGATTTTGTACACAGTTGAAAGTGTGGTTTTGTACACAGTTTACATTGAGGTTTTGTACACAGTTTACAGTGTGGTTTTGTACACAGTTTACAGTGTGGTTTGTACACAGTTTACAGTGAGGTCTTGAGCACAGTTTACATTGAGATTTTGTACACAGTTGAAAGTGTGGTTTTGTACACAGTTTACATTGAGGTTTTGTACACAGTTTACAGTGTGGTTTTGTACACAGTTTACAGTGAGCTCTTGTACACAGTTGACAGTGAGGTTTTGAGCACAGTTTACAGTGTGGTTTTGTACACAGTTTACAGTGTGGTTTTGTACACAGTTTACAGTGTGGTTTTGTACACAGTTTACAGTGAGGTTTTGATCACAGTTTACAGTGAGGTTTTGAACACAGTTTACAGTGAGGTTTTGTACACAGTTGACAGTGAGGTTTTGAGCACAGTTTACAGTGTGGTTTTGAACACAGTTTACAGTGTGGTTTTGAACACAGTTTAGAGTGTGGTTTTGTACACAGTTTACAGTGTGGTTTTGTACACAGTTTACAGTGAGGTTTTGTACACAGTTGACAGTGAGCTTTTGAGCACAGTTTACAGTGTGGTTTTGTACACAGTTTACAGTGTGGTTTTGTACACAGTTTACAGTGTGGTTTGAACACAGTTTACAGTGACGTTTTGTACACAGTTTACAGTGAGGTTTTGTACACAGTTTACAGTGTGGTTTAAACACAGTTTACAGTGTGGTTTTGTAAACAGTTTACAGTGAGGTTTTGAACACAGTTTACAGTGAGGTTTTGTACAGTTTACAGTGTGGTTTTGTACACAGTTTACAGTGAGGTTTTGAACACAGTTTACAGTGAGGTTTTGTACACAGTTTACAGTGAGGTTTTGAACACAGTTTACAGTGAGATTTTGTACACAGTTGACAGTGTGGTTTTGAGCACAGTTTACAGTGTGGTTTTGTACACAGTTTACAGTGTGGTTTTGTACACAGTTTACAGTGTGGTTTGAACACAGTTTACAGTGAGGTTTTGAACACAGTTTGCAGTGAGGTTTTGTACACAGTTTACAGTGTGGTTTTGTACACAGTTTACAGTGTGGTTTTGTACACAGTTTACAGTGAGGTTTTGAACACAGTTGACAGTGTGGTTTTGTACACAGTTCACAGTGTGGTTTTGTACACAGTTTACAGTGAAGTTTTGAACACAGTTTACGGTGAAGTATTGTACACAGTTTACAGTGAGGTTTTGTGCACAGTTTACAGTGAGTTTTTGTACACAGTTTACAGTGCCGTTTTGAACACAGTTTACAGTGAGGTTTTGTACACAGTTTACAGTGTGGTTTTGTACACAGTTTACAGTGTGGTTTTGTACACAGTTTACAGTGAGGTTTTGTACACAGTTTACAGTGAGGTTTTGTACACAGTTTACAGTGTAGTTTTGCACACAGTTTACATTGAGGTTTGTACACAGTTTAAAGTGAGGTTTGTACACAGTTCACAGTGTGGTTTTGAACACAGTTTAGAGTGTGGTTTTGTACACAGTTTACAGTGTGGTTTTGGACACAGTTTAGAGTGTGGTTTTGTACACAGTTTACAGTGAGGTTTTGAGCACAGTTTACAGTGTGGTTTTGTACACAGTTTACAGTGTGGTTTCGAACACAGTTTATAGTGAGGTTTTGTACACAGTTTACAGTGTGGTTTTGTACACAGTTTACAGTGTGGGTTTGTACACAGTTTACAGTGGGCTTTTAAATACAGTTTACAGTGAGGTTTTGTACACAGTTTACATTGAGATTTTGAACACAGTTTACAGTGAAGTTAGTACACAGTTTACAGTGTGGTTTTGAGCACAGTTTACAGTGTGGTTTTGTGCACAGTTTACAGTGCCGTTTTGAACACAGTTTACAGTGCCGTTTTGAACACAGTTTACAGTGAGGATTTGAGCACAGTTTACAGTGAGGTTTTGTACGCAGTTTACAGTGAGGTATTGTACACAGTTTACAGTGAGGTTTTGTACACAGTTTACAGTGTGGTTTTGAACACAGTTTACATTGAGGTTTTGTACACAGTTTACAGTGTGGTTTTGTACACTGTTTACAGTGAGCTTTTGTACGCAGTTGACAGTGTGGTTTTGAACACAGTTTACAGTGAGGTTTTGAGCACAGTTTACAGTGTGGTTTTGAACACAGTTTACAGTGTGGTTTTGTACACAGTTTACAGTGTGGTTTTGTGCACAGTTTACAGTGAGGTTTTGAACACAGTTTACAGTGAGGTTTTGAACACAGTTTACAGTGAGGTTTTGTACACAGTTGACTGTGAGGTTTTGAGCACAGTTTACAGTGAGGTTTTGTACACAGTTTACAGTGTGGTTTTGAACACAGTTTAGAGTGTGATTTTGTACACAGTTTACAGTGTGGTTTTGTACACAGTTTACAGTGAGGTTTTGTACACAGTTGACAGTGAGCTTTCGAGCACAGTTTACAGTGTGGTTTTGTACACAGTTTACAGTGTGGTTTGAACACAGTTGACAGTGAGCTTTTGAGCACAGTTTACAGTGTGGTTTTGTACACAGTTTACAGTGTGGTTTGAACACAGTTTACAGTGAGGTTTTGTACACAGTTTACAGTGAGGTTTGTACACAGTTTACAGTGTGGTTTGAACACAGTTTACAGTGTGGTTTTGTAAACAGTTTACAGTGAGGTTTTGAACACAGTTTACAGTGTGGTTTGAACACAGTTGACAGTGTGGTTTTGTATACAGTTTACAGTGTGGTTTTGTACACAGTTTACAGTGAGGTTTTGTACACAGTTTACAGTGTGGTTTTGTACACAGTTTACAGTGTTGGTTTGTCCACAGTTTACAGTGGGCTTTTGAATACAGTTTACAGTGAGGTTTTGTACACAGTTTACATTGAGATTTTGCACACAGTTTACAGTGAAGTTAGTACACAGTTTACAGTGTGGTTTTGAGCACAGGTTACAGTGTGGTTTTGTACACAGTTTACAGTGTGGTTTTGTACACAGTTTACAGTGAGGTTTGTGCACAGTTTACAGTGTGGTTTTGTACACAGTTTACAGTGTGGTTTTGTACACAGTTTACAGTGAGGTTTGTGCACAGTTTACAGTGTGGCCTTGTACACAGTTTACAGTGTGGTTTGTACACAGTTTACAGTGAGGTCTTGAGCACAGTTTACAGTGAGGTTTTGTACACAGTTTACAGTGTGGTTTTGAGCACAGTTTACAGTGTAGTTTTGCACACAGTTTACAGTGAGGTTTGTACACAGTTTAAAGTGAGGTTTGTACACAGTTCACAGTGTGGTTTTGAGGACAGTTTACAGTGTGGTTTTGTACACAGTTTACAGTGTGGTTTTGAACACAGTTTAGAGTGTGGTTTTGTACACAGTTTACAGTGTGGTTTTGAACACAGTTTAGAGTGTGGTTTTGTACACAGTTTACAGTGAGGTTTGTGCACAGTTTACAGTGTGGTTTTGTACACAGTTTACAGTGTGGTTTTGTACACAGTTTACAGTGTGGTTTTGTACACAGTTTACAGTGAGGTTTGTGCACAGTTTACAGTGTGGCCTTGTACACAGTTTACAGTGTGGTTTGTACACAGTTTACAGTGTGGTTTTGTACACAGTTTACAGTGAGGTTTTGTACACAGTTTACAGTGTGGTTTTGAGCACAGTTTACAGTGTAGTTTTGCACACAGTTTACAGTAAGGTTTGTACACAGTTTAAAGTGAGGTTTGTACACAGTTCACAGTGTGGTTTTGAGGACAGTTTACAGTGTGGTTTTGTACACAGTTTACAGTGTGGTTTTTAACACAGTTTAGAGTGTGGTTTTGTACACAGTTTTCAGTGTGGTTTTGAACAGTTTAGAGTGTGGTTTTGTACACAGTTTACAGTGAGGTTTTGAGCACAGTTTACAGTGTGGTTTAGAACACAGTTTATAGTGAGGTTTTGTACACAGTTTACAGTGTGGTTTTGTACACAGTTTACAGTGTGGGTTTGTACACAGTTTACAGTGGGCTTTTGAATACAGTTTACAGTGAGGTTTTGTACACAGTTTACATTGAGATTTTGAACACAGTTTACAGTGAAGTTAGTACACAGTTTACAGTGTGGTTTTGAGCACAGTTTACAGTGTGGTTTTGTGCACAGTTTACAGTGCCGTTTTGAACACAGTTTACAGTGAGGATTTGAGCACAGTTTACAGTGAGGTTTTGTACGCAGTTTACAGTGAGGTATTGTACACAGTTTACAGTGAGGTTTTGTACACAGTTTACAGTGTGGTTTTGAACACAGTTTACAGTGAGGTTTTGAACACAGTTTACAGTGTGGTTTTGTACACAGTTTACAGTGTGGTTTTGTGCACAGTTTACAGTGAGGTTTTGAACACAGTTTACAGTGAGGTTTTGTACACAGTTGACTGTGAGGTTTTGAGCACAGTTTACAGTGAGGTTTTGTACACAGTTTACAGTGTGGTTTTGAACACAGTTTAGAGTGTGATTTTGTACACAGTTTACAGTGTGGTTTTGTACACAGTTTACAGTGAGGTTTTGTACACAGTTGACAGTGAGCTTTCGAGCACAGTTTACAGTGTGGTTTTGTACACAGTTTACAGTGTGGTTTGAACACAGTTGACAGTGAGCTTTTGAGCACAGTTTACAGTGTGGTTTTGTACACAGTTTACAGTGTGGTTTGAACACAGTTTACAGTGAGGTTTTGTACACAGTTTACAGTGAGGTTTGTACACAGTTTACAGTGTGGTTTGAACGCAGTTTACAGTGTGGATTTGTAAACAGTTTACAGTGAGGTTTTGAACACAGTTTACAGTGAGGTTTTGTACACAGTTTACAGTGTGGCTTTGTACACAGTTTACAGTGAGGTTTTGAACACAGTTTACAGTGAGGTTTTGTACACAGTTTACAGTGTGGTTTTGTACACAGTTTACAGTGAGGTTTTGAACACAGTTTACAGTGTGGTTTTGTACACAGTTGACAGTGTGGTTTTGTACACAGTTTACAGTGAGGTTTTGTGCATAGTCTACAGTGTCGTTTTGAACACAGTTCACAGTGTGGTTTTGTACACTGTTTACAGTGAGGTTTTGAACACAGTTTACAGTGAAGTATTGTACACAGTTTACAGTGAGGTTTTGTACACAGTTTACAGTGTGGTTTTGTACACAGTTTACAGTGAGGTTTTGTACACAGTTTACAGTGCCGTTTTGAACACAGTTTACATTGAGGTTTTGTACACAGTTTACAGTGTGGTTTTGTACACAGTTTACAGTGTGGGTTTGTACACAGTTTACAGTCGGCTTTTGAATACAGTTTACAGTGAGGTTTTGTACACAGTTTACATTGAGATTTTGAACACAGTTTAAAGTGAAGTTAGTACACAGTTTACAGTGTGGTTTTGAGCACAGTTTACAGTGTGGTTTTGTACACAGTTTACAGTGTGGTTTTGTACACAGTTTACACTGAGGTTTTGTACACAGTTTACAGTGTGGTTTTGAGCACAGTTTACAGTGTGGTTTTGTACACATTTTACAGTGTGGTTTTGTACACAGTTTACAGTGAGGTTTGTGCACAGTTTACAGTGATGTCTTGAGCACAGTTTACATTGAGATTTTGTACACAGTTGAAAGTGTGGTTTTGTACACAGTTTACAGTGAGGTCTTGAGCACAGTTTACATTGAGGTTTTGTACACAGTTTACAGTGTGGTTTTGTACACAGTTTACAGTGTGGTTTGTACACAGTTTACAGTGAGGTCTTGAGCACAGTTTACATTGAGATTTTGTACACAGTTGAAAGTGTGGTTTTGTACACAGTTTACATTGAGGTTTTGTACACAGTTTACAGTGTGGTTTTGTACACAGTTTACAGTGAGCTCTTGTACACAGTTGACAGTGAGGTTTTGAGCACAGTTTACAGTGTGGTTTTGTACACAGTTTACAGTGTGGTTTTGTACACAGTTTACAGTGTGGTTTTGTACACAGTTTACAGTGAGGTTTTGATCACAGTTTACAGTGAGGTTTTGAACACAGTTTACAGTGAGGTTTTGTACACAGTTGACAGTGAGGTTTTGAGCACAGTTTACAGTGTGGTTTTGAACACAGTTTACAGTGTGGTTTTGAACACAGTTTAGAGTGTGGTTTTGTACACAGTTTACAGTGTGGTTTTGTACACAGTTTACAGTGAGGTTTTGTACACAGTTGACAGTGAGCTTTTGAGCACAGTTTACAGTGTGGTTTTGTACACAGTTTACAGTGTGGTTTTGTACACAGTTTACAGTGTGGTTTGAACACAGTTTACAGTGACGTTTTGTACACAGTTTACAGTGAGGTTTTGTACACAGTTTACAGTGTGGTTTAAACACAGTTTACAGTGTGGTTTTGTAAACAGTTTACAGTGAGGTTTTGAACACAGTTTACAGTGAGGTTTTGTACAGTTTACAGTGTGGTTTTGTACACAGTTTACAGTGAGGTTTTGAACACAGTTTACAGTGAGGTTTTGTACACAGTTTACAGTGAGGTTTTGAACACAGTTTACAGTGAGATTTTGTACACAGTTGACAGTGTGGTTTTGAGCACAGTTTACAGTGTGGTTTTGTACACAGTTTACAGTGTGGTTTTGTACACAGTTTACAGTGTGGTTTGAACACAGTTTACAGTGAGGTTTTGAACACAGTTTGCAGTGAGGTTTTGTACACAGTTTACAGTGTGGTTTTGTACACAGTTTACAGTGTGGTTTTGTACACAGTTTACAGTGAGGTTTTGAACACAGTTGACAGTGTGGTTTTGTACACAGTTCACAGTGTGGTTTTGTACACAGTTTACAGTGAAGTTTTGAACACAGTTTACGGTGAAGTATTGTACACAGTTTACAGTGAGGTTTTGTGCACAGTTTACAGTGAGTTTTTGTACACAGTTTACAGTGCCGTTTTGAACACAGTTTACAGTGAGGTTTTGTACACAGTTTACAGTGTGGTTTTGTACACAGTTTACAGTGTGGTTTTGTACACAGTTTACAGTGAGGTTTTGTACACAGTTTACAGTGAGGTTTTGTACACAGTTTACAGTGTAGTTTTGCACACAGTTTACATTGAGGTTTGTACACAGTTTAAAGTGAGGTTTGTACACAGTTCACAGTGTGGTTTTGAACACAGTTTAGAGTGTGGTTTTGTACACAGTTTACAGTGTGGTTTTGGACACAGTTTAGAGTGTGGTTTTGTTCACAGTTTACAGTGAGGTTTTGAGCACAGTTTACAGTGTGGTTTTGTACACAGTTTACAGTGTGGTTTCGAACACAGTTTATAGTGAGGTTTTGTACACAGTTTACAGTGTGGTTTTGTACACAGTTTACAGTGTGGGTTTGTACACAGTTTACAGTGGGCTTTTAAATACAGTTTACAGTGAGGTTTTGTACACAGTTTACATTGAGATTTTGAACACAGTTTACAGTGAAGTTAGTACACAGTTTACAGTGTGGTTTTGAGCACAGTTTACAGTGTGGTTTTGTGCACAGTTTACAGTGCCGTTTTGAACACAGTTTACAGTGCCGTTTTGAACACAGTTTACAGTGAGGATTTGAGCACAGTTTACAGTGAGGTTTTGTACGCAGTTTACAGTGAGGTTTTGTACACAGTTTACAGTGTGGTTTTGAACACAGTTTACATTGAGGTTTTGTACACAGTTTACAGTGTGGTTTTGTACACTGTTTACAGTGAGCTTTTGTACGCAGTTGACAGTGTGGTTTTGAACACAGTTTACAGTGAGGTTTTGAGCACAGTTTACAGTGTGGTTTTGAACACAGTTTACAGTGTGGTTTTGTACACAGTTTACAGTGTGGTTTTGTGCACAGTTTACAGTGAGGTTTTGAACACAGTTTACAGTGAGGTTTTGAACACAGTTTACAGTGAGGTTTTGTACACAGTTGACTGTGAGGTTTTGAGCACAGTTTACAGTGAGGTTTTGTACACAGTTTACAGTGTGGTTTTGAACACAGTTTAGAGTGTGATTTTGTACACAGTTTACAGTGTGGTTTTGTACACAGTTTACAGTGAGGTTTTGTACACAGTTGACAGTGAGCTTTCGAGCACAGTTTACAGTGTGGTTTTGTACACAGTTTACAGTGTGGTTTGAACACAGTTGACAGTGAGCTTTTGAGCACAGTTTACAGTGTGGTTTTGTACACAGTTTACAGTGTGGTTTGAACACAGTTTACAGTGAGGTTTTGTACACAGTTTACAGTGAGGTTTGTACACAGTTTACAGTGTGGTTTGAACACAGTTTACAGTGTGGTTTTGTAAACAGTTTACAGTGAGGTTTTGAACACAGTTTACAGTGAGGTTTTGTACACAGTTTACAGTGTGGTTTTGTACACAGTTTACAGTGAGGTTTTGAACACAGTTTACAGTGAGGTTTTGTACACAGTTTACAGTGTGGTTTTGTACACAGTTTACAGTGTGGGTTTGTACACAGTTTACAGTGAGGTTTTGTACACAGTTTACAGTGTTGTTTTGTACACAGTTTACAGTGAGGTTTTGTACACAGTTTACAGTGCCGTTTTGAACACAGTTTACAGTGAGGTTTTGTACACAGTTTACAGTGTGGTTTTGTACACAGTTTACAGTGAAGTATTGTACACAGTTTACAGTGAGGTTTTGTACACAGTTTACAGTGTGGTTTTGTACACAGTTTACAGTGAGGTTTTGTACACAGTTTACAGTGCCGTTTTGAACACAGTTTACAGTGAGGTTTTGTACACAGTTTACAGTGTGGTTTTGTACACAGTTTACAGTCAGGGTTTGTACACAGTTTACAGTCGGCTTTTGAATACAGTTTACAGTGAGGTTTTGTACACAGTTTACATTGAGATTTTGAACACAGGTTACAGTGAAGTTAGTACACAGTTTACAGTGTGGTTTTGAGCACAGTTTACAGTGTGGTTTTGTACACAGTTTACAGTGTGGTTTTGTACACAGTTTACACTGATGTTTTGTACACAGTTTACAGTGTGGTTTTGAGCACAGTTTACAGTGTGGTTTTGTACACAGTTTACAGTGTGGTTTTGTACACAGTTTACAGTGAGGTTTGTGCACAGTTTACAGTGAGGTCTTGAGCACAGTTTACATTGAGATTTTGTACACAGTTGAAAGTGTGGTTTTGTACACAGTTTACAGTGAGGTCTTGAGCACAGTTTACATTGAGATTTTGTACACAGTTGAAAGTGTGGTTTTGTACACAGTTTACATTGAGGTTTTGTACACAGTTTACAGTGTGGTTTTGTACACAGTTTACAGTGTGGTTTGTACACAGTTTACAGTGAGGTCTTGAGCACAGTTTACATTGAGATTTTGTACACAGTTGAAAGTGTGGTTTTGTACACAGTTTACATTGAGGTTTTGTACACAGTTTACAGTGTGGTTTTGTACACAGTTTACAGTGTGGTTTTGAACACAGTTTACAGTGTGGTTTTGTACACAGTTTACAGTGTGGTTTTGTACACAGTTTACAGTGAGGTTTTGTACACAGTTGACAGTGAGCTTTTGAGCACAGTTTACAGTGTGGTTTTGTACACAGTTTACAGTGTGGTTTTGTACACAGTTTACAGTGTGGTTTGAACACAGTTTACAGTGAGGTTTTGTACACAGTTTACAGTGAGGTTTTGTACACAGTTTACAGTGTGGTTTAAACACAGTTTACAGTGTGGTTTTGTAAACAGTTTACAGTGAGGTTTTGAACACAGTTAACAGTGTGGTTTTGTACACAGTTTACAGTGAGGTTTTGTACACAGTTTACCGTGAGGTTTTGAACACAGTTTACAGTGAGATTTTGTACACAGTTGACAGTGTGGTTTTGAGCACAGTTTACAGTGTGGTTTTGTACACAGTTTACAGTGTGGTTTTGTACACAGTTTACAGTGTGGTTTGAACACAGTTTACAGTGAGGTTTTGAACACAGTTTGCAGTGAGGTTTTGTACACAGTTCACAGTGTGGTTTTGAACACAGTTGACAGTGTGGTTTTGTACACAGTTCACAGTGTGGTTTTGTACACAGTTTACAGTGAAGTTTTGAACACAGTTCACAGTGTGGTTTTGTACACAGTTTACAGTGAGGTTTTGTGCACAATTTACAGTGAGGTTTTGAACACAGTTTACAGTGCCGTTTTGAACACAGTTTACAGTGAGGTTTTGTACACAGTTTACAGTGTGGTTTTGTACACAGTTTACAGTGAGGTTTTGTACACAGTTTACAGTGAGGTTTTGTACACAGTTTACAGTGTAGTTTTGCACACAGTTTACAGTGAGGTTTGTACACAGTTTAAAGTGAGGTTTGTACACAGTTCACAGTGTGGTTTTGAGGACAGTTTACAGTGTGATTTTGTACACAGTTTACAGTGTGGTTTTGAACACAGTTTAGAGTGTGGTTTTGTACACAGTTTACAGTGTGGTTTTGAACACAGTTTATAGTGAGGTTTTGTACACAGTTTACAGTGTGGTTTTGTACACAGTTTACAGTGTGGGTTTGTACACAGTTTACAGTGGGCTTTTGAACACAGTTCACAGTGTGGTTTTGTACACAGTTTACAGTGTGGTTTTGAACACAGTTTACAGTGTGGTTTCGAACACAGTTTATAGTGAGGTTTTGTACACAGTTTACAGTGTGGTTTTGTACACAGTTTACAGTGTGCGTTTGTACACAGTTTACAGTGGGCTTTTGAATTCAGTTTACAGTGAGGTTTTGTACACAGTTTATATTGAGATTTTGAACACAGTTTACAGTGAAGTTAGTACACAGTTTACAGTGTGGTTTTGAGCACAGTTTACAGTGTGGTTTTGTGCACAGTTTACAGTGCCGTTTTGAACACAGTTTACAGTGAGGATTTGAGCACAGTTTACAGTGAGGTTTTGTACGCAGTTTACAGTGAGGTATTGTACACAGTTTACAGTGAGGTTTTGTACACAGTTTACAGTGTGGTTTTGTGCACAGTTTACAGTGAGGTTTTGAACACAGTTTACAGTGAGGTTTTGAACACAGTTTACAGTGAGGTTTTGTACACAGTTGACTGTGAGGTTTTGAGCACAGTTTACAGTGAGGTTTTGTACACAGTTTACAGTGTGGTTTTGAACACAGTTTAGAGTGTTATTTTGTACACAGTTTACAGTGTGGTTTTGTACACAGTTTACAGTGAGGTTTTGTACACAGTTGACAGTGAGCTTTCGAGCACAGTTTACAGTGTGGTTTTGTACACAGTTTACAGTGTGGTTTGAACACAGTTGACAGTGAGCTTTTGAGCACAGTTTACAGTGTGGTTTTGTACACAGTTTACAGTGTGGTTTGAACACAGTTTACAGTGAGGTTTTGTACACAGTTTACAGTGAGGTTTGTACACAGTTTACAGTGTGGTTTGAACGCAGTTTACAGTGTGGATTTGTAAACAGTTTACAGTGAGGTTTTGAACACAGTTTACAGTGAGGTTTTGTACACAGTTTACAGTGTGGCTTTGTACACAGTTTACAGTGAGGTTTTGAACACAGTTTACAGTGAGGTTTTGTACACAGTTTACAGTGTGGTTTTGTACACAGTTTACAGTGAGGTTTTGAACACAGTTTACAGTGTGGTTTTGTACACAGTTGACAGTGTGGTTTTGTACACAGTTTACAGTGAGGTTTTGTGCATAGTCTACAGTGTCGTTTTGAACACAGTTCACAGTGTGGTTTTGTACACTGTTTACAGTGAGGTTTTGAACACAGTTTACAGTGAGGTTTTGTACACAGTTTACAGTGAGGTTTGTACACAGTTTACAGTGTGGTTTTGTAAACAGTTTACAGTGAGGATTTGAACACAGTTTACAGTGAGGTATTGTACACAGTTTACAGTGTGGTTTTGTACACAGTTTACAGTGAGGTTTTGAACACAGTTTACAGTGAGGTTTTGTACACAGTTTACAGTGTGGTTTTGTACACAGTTTACAGTGAGGTTTTGAACACAGTTTACAGTGAGATTTTGTACACAGTTGACAGTGTGGTTTTGTACACAGTTTACAGTGAGGTTTTGTGCATAGTCTACAGTGTCGTTTTGAACACAGTTCACAGTGTGGTTTTGTACACAGTTTACAGTGAGGTTTTGAACACAGTTTACAGTGAAGTATTGTACACAGTTTACAGTGAGGTCTTGAGCACAGTTTACATTGAGATTTTGTACACAGTTGAAAGTGTGGTTTTGTACACAGTTTACAGTGAGGTCTTGAGCACAGTTTACATTGAGATTTTGTACACAGTTGAAAGTGTGGTTTTGTACACAGTTTACATTGAGGTTTTGTACACAGTTTACAGTGTGGTTTTGTACACAGTTTACAGTGTGGTTTGTACACAGTTTACAGTGAGGTCTTGAGCACAGTTTACATTGAGATTTTGTACACAGTTGAAAGTGTGGTTTTGTACACAGTTTACATTGAGGTTTTGTAAACAGTTTACAGTGTGGTTTTGTACACAGTTTACAGTGAGCTCTTGTACGCAGTTGACAGTGAGGTTTTGAGCACAGTTTACAGTGTGGTTTTGTACACAGTTTACAGTGTGGTTTTGTACACAGTTTACAGTGTGGTTTTGTACACAGTTTACAGTGAGGTTTTGTACACAGTTGACAGTGAGGTTTTTTACACAGTTCACAGTGAGGTTTTGTACACAGTTTACAGTGTGGTTTTGAACACAGTTTACAGTGTGGTTTTGTACACAGTTTACAGTGTGGTTTTGTACACAGTTTACAGTGAGGTTTTGTACACAGTTGACAGTGAGCTTTTGAGCACAGTTTACAGTGTGGTTTTGTACACAGTTTACAGTGTGGTTTTGTACACAGTTTACAGTGTGGTTTGAACACAGTTTACAGTGAGGTTTTGTACACAGTTTACAGTGAGGTTTTGTACACAGTTTACAGTGTGGTTTAAACACAGTTTACAGTGTGGTTTTGTAAACAGTTTACAGTGAGGTTTTGAACACAGTTAACAGTGTCGTTTTGTACACAGTTTACAGTGAGGTTTTGTACACAGTTTACAGTGAGGTTTTGAACACAGTTTACAGTGAGATTTTGTACACAGTTGACAGTGTGGTTTTGAGCACAGTTTACAGTGTGGTTTTGTACACAGTTTACAGTGTGGTTTTGTACACAGTTTACAGTGTGGTTTGAACACAGTTTACAGTGAGGTTTTGAACACAGTTTGCAGTGAGGTTTTGTACACAGTTCACAGTGTGGTTTTGAACACAGTTGACAGTGTGGTTTTGTACACAGTTCACAGTGTGGTTTTGTACACAGTTTACAGTGAAGTTTTGAACACAGTTCACAGTGTGGTTTTGTACACAGTTTACAGTGAGGTTTTGTGCACAATTTACAGTGAGGTTTTGAACACAGTTTACAGTGCCGTTTTGAACACAGTTTACAGTGAGGTTTTGTACACAGTTTACAGTGAGGTTTTGTACACAGTTTACAGTGTGGTTTTGTACACAGTTTACAGTGAGGTTTTGTACACAGTTTACAGTGAGGTTTTGTACACAGTTTACAGTGAGGTTTTGTACACAGTTTACAGTGTAGTTTTGCACACAGTTTACAGTGAGGTTTGTACACAGTTTAAAGTGAGGTTTGTACACAGTTCACAGTGTGGTTTTGAGGACAGTTTACAGTGTGATTTTGTACACAGTTTACAGTGTGGTTTTGAACACAGTTTAGAGTGTGGTTTTGTACACAGTTTACAGTGTGGTTTTGAACACAGTTTATAGTGAGGTTTTGTACACAGTTTACAGTGTGGTTTTGTACACAGTTTACAGTGTGGGTTTGTACACAGTTTACAGTGGGCTTTTGAACACAGTTCACAGTGTGGTTTTGTACACAGTTTACAGTGTGGTTTTGAACACAGTTTACAGTGTGGTTTCGAACACAGTTTATAGTGAGGTTTTGTACACAGTTTACAGTGTGGTTTTGTACACAGTTTACAGTGTGCGTTTGTACACAGTTTACAGTGGGCTTTTGAATTCAGTTTACAGTGAGGTTTTGTACACAGTTTATATTGAGATTTTGAACACAGTTTACAGTGAAGTTAGTACACAGTTTACAGTGTGGTTTTGAGCACAGTTTACAGTGTGGTTTTGTGCACAGTTTACAGTGCCGTTTTGAACACAGTTTACAGTGAGGATTTGAGCACAGTTTACAGTGAGGTTTTGTACGCAGTTTACAGTGAGGTATTGTACACAGTTTACAGTGAGGTTTTGTACACAGTTTACAGTGTGGTTTTGTGCACAGTTTACAGTGAGGTTTTGAACACAGTTTACAGTGAGGTTTTGAACACAGTTTACAGTGAGGTTTTGTACACAGTTGACTGTGAGGTTTTGAGCACAGTTTACAGTGAGGTTTTGTACACAGTTTACAGTGTGGTTTTGAACACAGTTTAGAGTGTTATTTTGTACACAGTTTACAGTGTGGTTTTGTACACAGTTTACAGTGAGGTTTTGTACACAGTTGACAGTGAGCTTTCGAGCACAGTTTACAGTGTGGTTTTGTACACAGTTTACAGTGTGGTTTGAACACAGTTGACAGTGAGCTTTTGAGCACAGTTTACAGTGTGGTTTTGTACACAGTTTACAGTGTGGTTTGAACACAGTTTACAGTGAGGTTTTGTACACAGTTTACAGTGAGGTTTGTACACAGTTTACAGTGTGGTTTTGTAAACAGTTTACAGTGAGGATTTGAACACAGTTTACAGTGAGGTATTGTACACAGTTTACAGTGTGGTTTTGTACACAGTTTACAGTGAGGTTTTGAACACAGTTTACAGTGAGGTTTTGTACACAGTTTACAGTGTGGTTTTGTACACAGTTTACAGTGAGGTTTTGAACACAGTTTACAGTGAGATTTTGTACACAGTTGACAGTGTGGTTTTGTACACAGTTTACAGTGAGGTTTTGTGCATAGTCTACAGTGTCGTTTTGAACACAGTTCACAGTGTGGTTTTGTACACAGTTTACAGTGAGGTTTTGAACACAGTTTACAGTGAAGTATTGTACACAGTTTACAGTGAGGTTTTGTACACAGTTTACAGTGTGGTTTTGTACACAGTTTACATTGAGGTTTTGTACACAGTTTACAGTGCCGTTTTGAACACAGTTTACAGTGAGGATTTGAGCACAGTTTACAGTGAGGTTTTGTACGCAGTTTACAGTGAGGTATTGTACACAGTTTACAGTGAGGTTTTGTACACAGTTTACAGTGTGGTTTTGAACACAGTTTACATTGAGGTTTTGTACACAGTTTACAGTGTGGTTTTGTACACAGTTTACAGTGAGCTCTTGTACGCAGTTGACAGTGAGGTTTTGAGCACAGTTTACAGTGTGGTTTTGTACACAGTTTACAGTGTGGTTTTGTACACAGTTTACAGTGAGGTTTTGTACACAGTTTACAGTGAGGTTTTGATCACAGTTTACAGTGAGGTTTTGAACACAGTTTACAGTGAGGTTTTGTACACAGTTGACAGTGAGGTTTTGAGCACAGTTTACAGTGAGGTTTTGTACACAGTTTACAGTGTGGTTTTGAACACAGTTTAGAGTGTGGTTTTGTACACAGTTTACAGTGTGGTTTTGTACACAGTTTACAGTGAGGTTTTGTACACAGTTGACAGTGAGCTTTTGAGCACAGTTTACAGTGTGGTTTTGTACACAGTTTACAGTGTGGTTTTGTACACAGTTTACAGTGTGGTTTGAACACAGTTTACAGTGAGGTTTTGTACACAGTTTACAGTGAGGTTTTGTACACAGTTTACAGTGTGGTTTAAACACAGTTTACAGTGTGGTTTTGTAAACAGTTTACAGTGAGGTTTTGAACACAGTTTACAGTGAGGTATTGTACACAGTTTACAGTGCGGTTTTGTACACAGTTTACAGTGTGGTTTTGTACACAGTTTACAGTGAGGTTTTGAACACAGTTTACAGTGAGGTTTTGTACACAGTTTACAGTGTGGTTATGTACACAGTTTACAGTGAGGGTTTGTACACAGTTGACAGTGAGGTTTTGTACACAGTTTACAGTGTGGTTTTGTGCACAGTTTACAGTGCGGTTTTGTACACAGTTTAGTGTGGCTTTGTACACAGTTCACAGTGTGGTTTTGTACACAGTTTACAGTGAGGTTTAGTACACAGTTGACAGTGAGGTTTTGTGCACAGTTTACAGTGAGGTTTTGAGCACAGTTTACAGTGAGGTTTTGAACACAGTTTACAGTGTGGTTTTGTACACAGTTGACAGTGAGGTTTTGTACACAGTTTAGAGTGAGGTTTTGTACACAGTTTACAGTGTGGTTTTGAACACAGTTTACAGTGCGGTTTTGTACACAGTTTACAGATTGTTTTTGAACACAGTTTACAGTGTGGTTTTGTACTCCGTTTACAGTGAGGTTGGGAACAAAGTTGACAGTGTGGTTTTGTGCACAGTTTAGAGTGTGGTTTTGTACACAGTTTACAGTGTGGTTTTTGTGCAAGTTTACAGTGTGGTTTTGTACACAGTTTACAGTGTGGTTTTGTACACAGTTTACACTGTGGTTTTGTACACAGTTTACAGTGTGGTTTTGTAAACAGTTTACAGTGAGGATTTGAACACAGTTTACAGTGAGGTATTGTACACAGTTTACAGTGTGGTTTTGTACACAGTTTACAGTGAGGTTTTGAACACAGTTTACAGTGAGGTTTTGTACACAGTTTACAGTGTGGTTTTGTACACAGTTTACAGTGAGGTTTTGAACACAGTTTACAGTGAGATTTTGTACACAGTTGACAGTGTGGTTTTGTACACAGTTTACAGTGAGGTTTTGTGCATAGTCTACAGTGTCGTTTTGAACACAGTTCACAGTGTGGTTTTGTACACAGTTTACAGTGAGGTTTTGAACACAGTTTACAGTGAAGTATTGTACACAGTTTACAGTGAGGTCTTGAGCACAGTTTACATTGAGATTTTGTACACAGTTGAAAGTGTGGTTTTGTACACAGTTTACAGTGAGGTCTTGAGCACAGTTTACATTGAGATTTTGTACACAGTTGAAAGTGTGGTTTTGTACACAGTTTACATTGAGGTTTTGTACACAGTTTACAGTGTGGTTTTGTACACAGTTTACAGTGTGGTTTGTACACAGTTTACAGTGAGGTCTTGAGCACAGTTTACATTGAGATTTTGTACACAGTTGAAAGTGTGGTTTTGTACACAGTTTACATTGAGGTTTTGTACACAGTTTACAGTGTGGTTTTGTACACAGTTTACAGTGAGCTCTTGTACGCAGTTGACAGTGAGGTTTTGAGCACAGTTTACAGTGTGGTTTTGTACACAGTTTACAGTGTGGTTTTGTACACAGTTTACAGTGTGGTTTTGTACACAGTTTACAGTGAGGTTTTGTACACAGTTGACAGTGAGGTTTTTTACACAGTTCACAGTGAGGTTTTGTACACAGTTTACAGTGTGGTTTTGAACACAGTTTACAGTGTGGTTTTGTACACAGTTTACAGTGTGGTTTTGTACACAGTTTACAGTGAGGTTTTGTACACAGTTGACAGTGAGCTTTTGAGCACAGTTTACAGTGTGGTTTTGTACACAGTTTACAGTGTGGTTTTGTACACAGTTTACAGTGTGGTTTGAACACAGTTTACAGTGAGGTTTTGTACACAGTTTACAGTGAGGTTTTGTACACAGTTTACAGTGTGGTTTAAACACAGTTTACAGTGTGGTTTTGTAAACAGTTTACAGTGAGGTTTTGAACACAGTTAACAGTGTGGTTTTGTACACAGTTTACAGTGAGGTTTTGTACACAGTTTACAGTGAGGTTTTGAACACAGTTTACAGTGAGATTTTGTACACAGTTGACAGTGTGGTTTTGAGCACAGTTTACAGTGTGGTTTTGTACACAGTTTACAGTGTGGTTTTGTACACAGTTTACAGTGTGGTTTGAACACAGTTTACAGTGAGGTTTTGAACACAGTTTGCAGTGAGGTTTTGTACACAGTTCACAGTGTGGTTTTGAACACAGTTGACAGTGTGGTTTTGTACACAGTTCACAGTGTGGTTTTGTACACAGTTTACAGTGAAGTTTTGAACACAGTTCACAGTGTGGTTTTGTACACAGTTTACAGTGAGGTTTTGTGCACAATTTACAGTGAGGTTTTGAACACAGTTTACAGTGCCGTTTTGAACACAGTTTACAGTGAGGTTTTGTACACAGTTTACAGTGTGGTTTTGTACACAGTTTACAGTGAGGTTTTGTACACAGTTTACAGTGAGGTTTTGTACACAGTTTACAGTGAGGTTTTGTACACAGTTTACAGTGTAGTTTTGCACACAGTTTACAGTGAGGTTTGTACACAGTTTAAAGTGAGGTTTGTACACAGTTCACAGTGTGGTTTTGAGGACAGTTTACAGTGTGATTTTGTACACAGTTTACAGTGTGGTTTTGAACACAGTTTAGAGTGTGGTTTTGTACACAGTTTACAGTGTGGTTTTGAACACAGTTTATAGTGAGGTTTTGTACACAGTTTACAGTGTGGTTTTGTACACAGTTTACAGTGTGGGTTTGTACACAGTTTACAGTGGGCTTTTGAACACAGTTCACAGTGTGGTTTTGTACACAGTTTACAGTGTGGTTTTGAACACAGTTTACAGTGTGGTTTCGAACACAGTTTATAGTGAGGTTTTGTACACAGTTTACAGTGTGGTTTTGTACACAGTTTACAGTGTGCGTTTGTACACAGTTTACAGTGGGCTTTTGAATTCAGTTTACAGTGAGGTTTTGTACACAGTTTATATTGAGATTTTGAACACAGTTTACAGTGAAGTTAGTACACAGTTTACAGTGTGGTTTTGAGCACAGTTTACAGTGTGGTTTTGTGCACAGTTTACAGTGCCATTTTGAACACAGTTTACAGTGAGGATTTGAGCACAGTTTACAGTGAGGTTTTGTACGCAGTTTACAGTGAGGTATTGTACACAGTTTACAGTGAGGTTTTGTACACAGTTTACAGTGTGGTTTTGTGCACAGTTTACAGTGAGGTTTTGAACACAGTTTACAGTGAGGTTTTGAACACAGTTTACAGTGAGGTTTTGTACACAGTTGACTGTGAGGTTTTGAGCACAGTTTACAGTGAGGTTTTGTACACAGTTTACAGTGTGGTTTTGAACACAGTTTAGAGTGTTATTTTGTACACAGTTTACAGTGTGGTTTTGTACACAGTTTACAGTGAGGTTTTGTACACAGTTGACAGTGAGCTTTCGAGCACAGTTTACAGTGTGGTTTTGTACACAGTTTACAGTGTGGTTTGAACACAGTTGACAGTGAGCTTTTGAGCACAGTTTACAGTGTGGTTTTGTACACAGTTTACAGTGTGGTTTGAACACAGTTTACAGTGAGGTTTTGTACACAGTTTACAGTGAGGTTTGTACACAGTTTACAGTGTGGTTTTGTAAACAGTTTACAGTGAGGATTTGAACACAGTTTACAGTGAGGTATTGTACACAGTTTACAGTGTGGTTTTGTACACAGTTTACAGTGAGGTTTTGAACACAGTTTACAGTGAGGTTTTGTACACAGTTTACAGTGTGGTTTTGTACACAGTTTACAGTGAGGTTTTGAACACAGTTTACAGTGAGATTTTGTACACAGTTGACAGTGTGGTTTTGTACACAGTTTACAGTGAGGTTTTGTGCATAGTCTACAGTGTCGTTTTGAACACAGTTCACAGTGTGGTTTTGTACACAGTTTACAGTGAGGTTTTGAACACAGTTTACAGTGAAGTATTGTACACAGTTTACAGTGAGGTTTTGTACACAGTTTACAGTGTGGTTTTGTACACAGTTTACATTGAGGTTTTGTACACAGTTTACAGTGCCGTTTTGAACACAGTTTACAGTGAGGATTTGAGCACAGTTTACAGTGAGGTTTTGTACGCAGTTTACAGTGAGGTATTGTACACAGTTTACAGTGAGGTTTTGTACACAGTTTACAGTGTGGTTTTGAACACAGTTTACATTGAGGTTTTGTACACAGTTTACAGTGTGGTTTTGTACACAGTTTACAGTGAGCTCTTGTACGCAGTTGACAGTGAGGTTTTGAGCACAGTTTACAGTGTGGTTTTGTACACAGTTTACAGTGTGGTTTTGTACACAGTTTACAGTGAGGTTTTGTACACAGTTTACAGTGAGGTTTTGATCACAGTTTACAGTGAGGTTTTGAACACAGTTTACAGTGAGGTTTTGTACACAGTTGACAGTGAGGTTTTGAGCACAGTTTACAGTGAGGTTTTGTACACAGTTTACAGTGTGGTTTTGAACACAGTTTAGAGTGTGGTTTTGTACACAGTTTACAGTGTGGTTTTGTACACAGTTTACAGTGAGGTTTTGTACACAGTTGACAGTGAGCTTTTGAGCACAGTTTACAGTGTGGTTTTGTACACAGTTTACAGTGTGGTTTTGTACACAGTTTACAGTGTGGTTTGAACACAGTTTACAGTGAGGTTTTGTACACAGTTTACAGTGAGGTTTTGTACACAGTTTACAGTGTGGTTTAAACACAGTTTACAGTGTGGTTTTGTACACAGTTTACAGTGAGGTTTTGAACACAGTTTACAGTGAGGTATTGTACACAGTTTACAGTGCGGTTTTGTACACAGTTTACAGTGTGGTTTTGTACACAGTTTACAGTGAGGTTTTGAACACAGTTTACAGTGAGGTTTTGTACACAGTTTACAGTGTGGTTATGTACACAGTTTACAGTGAGGGTTTGTACACAGTTGACAGTGAGGTTTTGTACACAGTTTACAGTGTGGTTTTGTGCACAGTTTACAGTGCGGTTTTGTACACAGTTTAGTGTGGCTTTGTACACAGTTCACAGTGTGGTTTTGTACACAGTTTACAGTGAGGTTTAGTACACAGTTGACAGTGAGGTTTTGTGCACAGTTTACAGTGAGGTTTTGAGCACAGTTTACAGTGAGGTTTTGAACACAGTTTACAGTGTGGTTTTGTACACAGTTGACAGTGAGGTTTTGTACACAGTTTAGAGTGAGGTTTTGTACACAGTTTACAGTGTGGTTTTGAACACAGTTTACAGTGCGGTTTTGTACACAGTTTACAGATTGTTTTTGAACACAGTTTACAGTGTGGTTTTGTACTCCGTTTACAGTGAGGTTGGGAACAAAGTTGACAGTGTGGTTTTGTGCACAGTTTAGAGTGTGGTTTTGTACACAGTTTACAGTGTGGTTTTTGTGCAAGTTTACAGTGTGGTTTTGTACACAGTTTACAGTGTGGTTTTGTACACAGTTTACACTGTGGTTTTGTACACAGTTTTCAGTGTGGTTTTGTACACAGTTTACAGTGTGGTTTTGAGCACAGTTTACAGTGTGGTTTTGTACACAGTTTACACTAAGGTTCTGAACACAGTTTACAGTGTGGTGATCTACACAGTTTGCAGTGAGGTTTTGAACACAGTTTACAGTGAGGTTTTGAGCACAGTTTACAGTGAGATTTTGAGCACAGTTTACAGTGTGGTTTTGAGCACAGTTTACAGTGTGGTTTTGTACACAGTTTACAGTGTGGTTTTGAGCACAGTTTACAGTGTGGTTTTGAGCACAGTGTACAGAGAGGTTTTGAGCACAGTTTAATCTGTGGTTTTGAACACAGTTTACAGTGATGTTTTGTACACAGTTGACAGTGAGGTTTTGTACACAGTTTACAGTGAGGTTTTGTACACAGTTTACAGTGAGGTTTTGAGCACAGTTTACAGTGAGGTTTTGAACACAGTTCACAGTGTGGTTTTGTACACAGTTGACAGTGAGGTTTTGTACACAGTTTACAGTGTGGTTTTGTGCACAGTTTACAGTGCGGTTTTGTACACAGTTTAGTGTGGCTTTGTACACAGTTCACAGTGTGGTTTTGTACACAGTTTACAGTGAGGTTTAGTACACAGTTGACAGTGAGGTTTTGTGCACAGTTTACAGTGAGGTTTTGAGCACAGTTTACAGTGAGGTTTTGAACACAGTTTACAGTGTGGTTTTGTACACAGTTGACAGTGAGGTTTTGTACACAGTTTAGAGTGAGGTTTTGTACACAGTTTACAGTGTGGTTTTGAACACAGTTTACAGTGCGGTTTTGTACACAGTTTACAGATTGTTTTTGAACACAGTTTACAGTGTGGTTTTGTACTCCGTTTACAGTGAGGTTGGGAACAAAGTTGACAGTGTGGTTTTGTGCACAGTTTAGAGTGTGGTTTTGTACACAGTTTACAGTGTGGTTTTTGTGCAAGTTTACAGTGTGGTTTTGTACACAGTTTACAGTGTGGTTTTGTACACAGTTTACACTGTGGTTTTGTACACAGTTTACAGTGTGGTTTTGTAAACAGTTTACAGTGAGGATTTGAACACAGTTTACAGTGAGGTATTGTACACAGTTTACAGTGTGGTTTTGTACACAGTTTACAGTGAGGTTTTGAACACAGTTTACAGTGAGGTTTTGTACACAGTTTACAGTGTGGTTTTGTACACAGTTTACAGTGAGGTTTTGAACACAGTTTACAGTGAGATTTTGTACACAGTTGACAGTGTGGTTTTGTACACAGTTTACAGTGAGGTTTTGTGCATAGTCTACAGTGTCGTTTTGAACACAGTTCACAGTGTGGTTTTGTACACAGTTTACAGTGAGGTTTTGAACACAGTTTACAGTGAAGTATTGTACACAGTTTACAGTGAGGTCTTGAGCACAGTTTACATTGAGATTTTGTACACAGTTGAAAGTGTGGTTTTGTACACAGTTTACAGTGAGGTCTTGAGCACAGTTTACATTGAGATTTTGTACACAGTTGAAAGTGTGGTTTTGTACACAGTTTACATTGAGGTTTTGTACACAGTTTACAGTGTGGTTTTGTACACAGTTTACAGTGTGGTTTGTACACAGTTTACAGTGAGGTCTTGAGCACAGTTTACATTGAGATTTTGTACACAGTTGAAAGTGTGGTTTTGTACACAGTTTACATTGAGGTTTTGTACACAGTTTACAGTGTGGTTTTGTACACAGTTTACAGTGAGCTCTTGTACGCAGTTGACAGTGAGGTTTTGAGCACAGTTTACAGTGTGGTTTTGTACACAGTTTACAGTGTGGTTTTGTACACAGTTTACAGTGTGGTTTTGTACACAGTTTACAGTGAGGTTTTGTACACAGTTGACAGTGAGGTTTTTTACACAGTTCACAGTGAGGTTTTGTACACAGTTTACAGTGTGGTTTTGAACACAGTTTACAGTGTGGTTTTGTACACAGTTTACAGTGTGGTTTTGTACACAGTTTACAGTGAGGTTTTGTACACAGTTGACAGTGAGCTTTTGAGCACAGTTTACAGTGTGGTTTTGTACACAGTTTACAGTGTGGTTTTGTACACAGTTTACAGTGTGGTTTGAACACAGTTTACAGTGAGGTTTTGTACACAGTTTACAGTGAGGTTTTGTACACAGTTTACAGTGTGGTTTAAACACAGTTTACAGTGTGGTTTTGTAAACAGTTTACAGTGAGGTTTTGAACACAGTTAACAGTGTGGTTTTGTACACAGTTTACAGTGAGGTTTTGTACACAGTTTACAGTGAGGTTTTGAACACAGTTTACAGTGAGATTTTGTACACAGTTGACAGTGTGGTTTTGAGCACAGTTTACAGTGTGGTTTTGTACACAGTTTACAGTGTGGTTTTGTACACAGTTTACAGTGTGGTTTGAACACAGTTTACAGTGAGGTTTTGAACACAGTTTGCAGTGAGGTTTTGTACACAGTTCACAGTGTGGTTTTGAACACAGTTGACAGTGTGGTTTTGTACACAGTTCACAGTGTGGTTTTGTACACAGTTTACAGTGAAGTTTTGAACACAGTTCACAGTGTGGTTTTGTACACAGTTTACAGTGAGGTTTTGTGCACAATTTACAGTGAGGTTTTGAACACAGTTTACAGTGCCGTTTTGAACACAGTTTACAGTGAGGTTTTGTACACAGTTTACAGTGTGGTTTTGTACACAGTTTACAGTGAGGTTTTGTACACAGTTTACAGTGAGGTTTTGTACACAGTTTACAGTGAGGTTTTGTACACAGTTTACAGTGTAGTTTTGCACACAGTTTACAGTGAGGTTTGTACACAGTTTAAAGTGAGGTTTGTACACAGTTCACAGTGTGGTTTTGAGGACAGTTTACAGTGTGATTTTGTACACAGTTTACAGTGTGGTTTTGAACACAGTTTAGAGTGTGGTTTTGTACACAGTTTACAGTGTGGTTTTGAACACAGTTTATAGTGAGGTTTTGTACACAGTTTACAGTGTGGTTTTGTACACAGTTTACAGTGTGGGTTTGTACACAGTTTACAGTGGGCTTTTGAACACAGTTCACAGTGTGGTTTTGTACACAGTTTACAGTGTGGTTTTGAACACAGTTTACAGTGTGGTTTCGAACACAGTTTATAGTGAGGTTTTGTACACAGTTTACAGTGTGGTTTTGTACACAGTTTACAGTGTGCGTTTGTACACAGTTTACAGTGGGCTTTTGAATTCAGTTTACAGTGAGGTTTTGTACACAGTTTATATTGAGATTTTGAACACAGTTTACAGTGAAGTTAGTACACAGTTTACAGTGTGGTTTTGAGCACAGTTTACAGTGTGGTTTTGTGCACAGTTTACAGTGCCATTTTGAACACAGTTTACAGTGAGGATTTGAGCACAGTTTACAGTGAGGTTTTGTACGCAGTTTACAGTGAGGTATTGTACACAGTTTACAGTGAGGTTTTGTACACAGTTTACAGTGTGGTTTTGTGCACAGTTTACAGTGAGGTTTTGAACACAGTTTACAGTGAGGTTTTGAACACAGTTTACAGTGAGGTTTTGTACACAGTTGACTGTGAGGTTTTGAGCACAGTTTACAGTGAGGTTTTGTACACAGTTTACAGTGTGGTTTTGAACACAGTTTAGAGTGTTATTTTGTACACAGTTTACAGTGTGGTTTTGTACACAGTTTACAGTGAGGTTTTGTACACAGTTGACAGTGAGCTTTCGAGCACAGTTTACAGTGTGGTTTTGTACACAGTTTACAGTGTGGTTTGAACACAGTTGACAGTGAGCTTTTGAGCACAGTTTACAGTGTGGTTTTGTACACAGTTTACAGTGTGGTTTGAACACAGTTTACAGTGAGGTTTTGTACACAGTTTACAGTGAGGTTTGTACACAGTTTACAGTGTGGTTTTGTAAACAGTTTACAGTGAGGATTTGAACACAGTTTACAGTGAGGTATTGTACACAGTTTACAGTGTGGTTTTGTACACAGTTTACAGTGAGGTTTTGAACACAGTTTACAGTGAGGTTTTGTACACAGTTTACAGTGTGGTTTTGTACACAGTTTACAGTGAGGTTTTGAACACAGTTTACAGTGAGATTTTGTACACAGTTGACAGTGTGGTTTTGTACACAGTTTACAGTGAGGTTTTGTGCATAGTCTACAGTGTCGTTTTGAACACAGTTCACAGTGTGGTTTTGTACACAGTTTACAGTGAGGTTTTGAACACAGTTTACAGTGAAGTATTGTACACAGTTTACAGTGAGGTTTTGTACACAGTTTACAGTGTGGTTTTGTACACAGTTTACATTGAGGTTTTGTACACAGTTTACAGTGCCGTTTTGAACACAGTTTACAGTGAGGATTTGAGCACAGTTTACAGTGAGGTTTTGTACGCAGTTTACAGTGAGGTATTGTACACAGTTTACAGTGAGGTTTTGTACACAGTTTACAGTGTGGTTTTGAACACAGTTTACATTGAGGTTTTGTACACAGTTTACAGTGTGGTTTTGTACACAGTTTACAGTGAGCTCTTGTACGCAGTTGACAGTGAGGTTTTGAGCACAGTTTACAGTGTGGTTTTGTACACAGTTTACAGTGTGGTTTTGTACACAGTTTACAGTGAGGTTTTGTACACAGTTTACAGTGAGGTTTTGATCACAGTTTACAGTGAGGTTTTGAACACAGTTTACAGTGAGGTTTTGTACACAGTTGACAGTGAGGTTTTGAGCACAGTTTACAGTGAGGTTTTGTACACAGTTTACAGTGTGGTTTTGAACACAGTTTAGAGTGTGGTTTTGTACACAGTTTACAGTGTGGTTTTGTACACAGTTTACAGTGAGGTTTTGTACACAGTTGACAGTGAGCTTTTGAGCACAGTTTACAGTGTGGTTTTGTACACAGTTTACAGTGTGGTTTTGTACACAGTTTACAGTGTGGTTTGAACACAGTTTACAGTGAGGTTTTGTACACAGTTTACAGTGAGGTTTTGTACACAGTTTACAGTGTGGTTTAAACACAGTTTACAGTGTGGTTTTGTACACAGTTTACAGTGAGGTTTTGAACACAGTTTACAGTGAGGTATTGTACACAGTTTACAGTGCGGTTTTGTACACAGTTTACAGTGTGGTTTTGTACACAGTTTACAGTGAGGTTTTGAACACAGTTTACAGTGAGGTTTTGTACACAGTTTACAGTGTGGTTATGTACACAGTTTACAGTGAGGGTTTGTACACAGTTGACAGTGAGGTTTTGTACACAGTTTACAGTGTGGTTTTGTGCACAGTTTACAGTGCGGTTTTGTACACAGTTTAGTGTGGCTTTGTACACAGTTCACAGTGTGGTTTTGTACACAGTTTACAGTGAGGTTTAGTACACAGTTGACAGTGAGGTTTTGTGCACAGTTTACAGTGAGGTTTTGAGCACAGTTTACAGTGAGGTTTTGAACACAGTTTACAGTGTGGTTTTGTACACAGTTGACAGTGAGGTTTTGTACACAGTTTAGAGTGAGGTTTTGTACACAGTTTACAGTGTGGTTTTGAACACAGTTTACAGTGCGGTTTTGTACACAGTTTACAGATTGTTTTTGAACACAGTTTACAGTGTGGTTTTGTACTCCGTTTACAGTGAGGTTGGGAACAAAGTTGACAGTGTGGTTTTGTGCACAGTTTAGAGTGTGGTTTTGTACACAGTTTACAGTGTGGTTTTTGTGCAAGTTTACAGTGTGGTTTTGTACACAGTTTACAGTGTGGTTTTGTACACAGTTTACACTGTGGTTTTGTACACAGTTTTCAGTGTGGTTTTGTACACAGTTTACAGTGTGGTTTTGAGCACAGTTTACAGTGTGGTTTTGTACACAGTTTACACTAAGGTTCTGAACACAGTTTACAGTGTGGTGATCTACACAGTTTGCAGTGAGGTTTTGAACACAGTTTACAGTGAGGTTTTGAGCACAGTTTACAGTGAGATTTTGAGCACAGTTTACAGTGTGGTTTTGAGCACAGTTTACAGTGTGGTTTTGTACACAGTTTACAGTGTGGTTTTGAGCACAGTTTACAGTGTGGTTTTGAGCACAGTGTACAGAGAGGTTTTGAGCACAGTTTAATCTGTGGTTTTGAACACAGTTTACAGTGATGTTTTGTACACAGTTGACAGTGAGGTTTTGTACACAGTTTACAGTGAGGTTTTGTACACAGTTTACAGTGAGGTTTTGAGCACAGTTTACAGTGAGGTTTTGAACACAGTTCACAGTGTGGTTTTGTACACAGTTGACAATGAGGTTTTGTACACAGTTTACAGTGTGGTTTTGTACACAGTTTACAGTGTGGTTTTGAACACCATTTACAGTGAGGTTTTGAGCACAGTTTATAGTGAGGTTTTGTACACAGTTTAGAGTGTGGTTTTGTACACAGTTTACAGTGTGTTTTTGAACACAGTTTACAGTGTGGTTTTGTACACAGTTTACAGTGAGGTTGGGAACAAAGTTGACAGTGTGGTTTTGTACACAGTTTAGAGTGTGGTTTTGTACACAGTTTACAGTGTGGTTTTGTACACAGTTTACAGTGTGGATTTGTACACAGTTTACAGTGAGGTTTTGAACACAGTTTACAGTGAGGTTTTGAGCACAGTTTACAGTGTGGTTTTGAGCACAGTTTACAGTGAGGTTTTGAGCACAGTGTACAGTGTGGTTTTGAGCACAGTGTACAGAGAGGTTTTGAGCACAGTTTAATCTGTGGTTTTGAACACAGTTTACAGTGAGGTTTTGAGCACAGTTTACAGTGAGGATTTGAGCACAGTTTACAGTGAGGTTTTGTACGCAGTCTACAGTGAGGGTTTGTACACAGTTGACAGTGAGGTTTTGTACACAGTATACAGTGAGGTTTTGTACACAGTTTACAGTGAGTTTTTGAACACAGTTTACACTGTGGTTTTGTACACAGTTTACAGTGAGGTTTTGTACACAGTTTACAGTGAGGTTTTGTACACAGTTTACAGTGTGGTTTTGTACACAGTTTACAGTGTGGTTTTGCGCACAGTGTACAGAGAGGTTTTGAGCACAGTTTAATCTGTGGTTTTGAACACAGTTTACACTGAGGTTTTGAGCACAGTTTACAGTGAGGATTTGAGCACAGTTTACAGTGTGGTTTTGTACACAGTTTACAGTGTGGTTTTGTACACAGTTTACAGTGTGGTTTTGTACACAGTTTACAGTGAGGTTTTGAACACAGTTTACCGTGAGGTTTTGTATACAGTTTACAGTGAGTTTTTGAACACAGTTTACACTGTGGTTTTGTGCACAGTTTACAGTGAGGTTTTGTACACAGTTTACAGTGAGGTTTTGTACACAGTTTACAGTGTGGTTTTGTACACAGTTTACAGTGAGGTTTTGAACACAGTTTACAGTGTGGTTTTGTACACAGTTTACAGTGAGGTTTTGAACACCATTTACAGTGAGGTTTTGTACACAGTTTACAGTGAGGTTTTGTACACAGTTTACAGTGTGGTTTTGTACACAGTTTACAGTGAGGTTTTGAACACAGTTTACAGTGTGGTTTTGTACACAGTTTACAGTGAGGTTTTGAACACCATTTACAGTGAGGTTTTGA
The DNA here is from genome assembly GCF_047496795.1 of Chiloscyllium punctatum. NCBI lineage: Eukaryota > Metazoa > Chordata > Chondrichthyes > Orectolobiformes > Hemiscylliidae > Chiloscyllium > Chiloscyllium punctatum. Next base: position 29,495,698 of record NC_092788.1, read on the forward strand.
GCACAGTTTACAGTGAGGTTTTGTACACAGTTTAGAGTGTGGTTTTGTACACAGTTTACAGTGTGGTTTTGTACACAGTTTACAGTGAGGTTTTGTACACAGTTTAGAGTGTGGTTTTGTACATAGTTTACAGTGTGTTTTTGAACACAGTTTACAGTGTGGTTTTGTACACAGTTTACAGTGAGGTTGGGAACAAAGTTGACAGTGAGGTTTTGTACACAGTTGACAGTGAGGTTTTGTACACAGTTTACAGTGAGGTTTTGAGCACAGTTTACAGTGAGGTTTTGTACACAGTTCACAGTGTGGTTTTGTACACAGTTTACAGTGTGGTTTTGTACTCCGTTTACAGTGAGGTTGGGAACAAAGTTGACAGTGTGGTTTTGTGCACAGTTTAGAGTGTGGTTTTGTACACAGTTTACAGTGTGGTTTTTGTGCAAGTTTACAGTGTGGTTTTGTACACAGTTTACAGTGTGGTTTTGTACACAGTTTACAGTGTGGTTTTGTACACAGTTTACAGTGAGGTTTTGTACACAGTTTACAGTGTGGTTTTGTACACAGTTTACAGTGAGGTTTTGAACACAGTTTACAGTGTGGTTTTGAGCTCAGTTTGCAGTGAGTTTTTGAACACTGTTTACAGTGAGATTTTGAACATAGTTTATAGTGTGGTTTTGTACACAGTTTACAGTGAGGTTTTTAACACAGTTCACAGTGTGGTTTTGTATACAGTTTACAGTGAGGTTTTGAGCACAGTTTACAGTGTGGTTTTGAACACAGTTTACAGTGTGGTTTTGAGCACAGTTTACAGTGTGGTTTTGAACACAGTTTACAGTGTGGTTTTGTACACAGTTTACAGTGAGTTTTTGAACACAGTTTTCAGTGTGGTTTTTTACACAGTTTACAGTGAGGTTTTGAACACAGTTTACAGTGAGGTTTTGTACACAGTTTACAGTGAGGTTTTGTACACAGTTTACAGTGAGGTGTTGAACACAGTTTACAGTGAGGTATTGTACACAGTTTACAGTGTGGTTTTGTACAGTTCACAGTGTGGTTTTGAGCACAGTTCACAGTGTGGTTTTGAGCACAGTTCACAGTGTGGTTTTGTATACAGTTTACAGTGAGGTTTTGAGCACAGTTTACAGTGTGGTTTTGAACACAGTTTACAGTGAGGTTTTGTACACAGTTTACAGTGAGGTTTTGTACACAGTTCACAGTGTGGTTTTGTACATAGTTTACAGTGTGGTTTTGAACACAGTTCACAGTGTGGTTTTATATACAGTTTACACTAAGGTTTTGTACACAGTTTACAGTGTGGTTTTGTACACAGTTTACAGTGTGGTTTTGTACACAGTTTACAGTGAGGTTTTGTACACAGTTGACAGTGAGCTTTTGAGCACAGTTTACAGTGTGGTTTTGTACACAGTTTACAGTGTGGTTTTGTACACAGTTTACAGTGTGGTTTGAACACAGTTTACAGTGAGGTTTTGTACACAGTTTACAGTGAGGTTTTGTACACAGTTTACAGTGTGGTTTAAACACAGTTTACAGTGTGGTTTTGTAAACAGTTTACAGTGAGGTTTTGAACACAGTTTACAGTGAGGTATTGTACACAGTTTACAGTGAGGTTTTGTACACAGTTTACAGTGTGGTTTTGTACACAGTTTACAGTGAGGTTTTGAACACAGTTTACAGTGAGGTTTTGTACACAGTTTACAGTGAGGGTTTGTACACAGTTGACAGTGAGGGTTTGTACACAGTTGACAGTGAGGTTTTGTACACAGTTTACAGTGTGGTTTTGTGCACAGTTTACAGTGCGGTTTTGTACACAGTTTAGTGTGGCTTTGTACACAGTTCACAGTGTGGTTTTGTACACAGTTTACAGTGAGGTTTAGTACACAGTTGACAGTGAGGTTTTGTGCACAGTTTACAGTGAGGTTTTGAGCACAGTTTACAGTGAGGTTTTGAACACAGTTTACAGTGTGGTTTTGTACACAGTTGACAGTGAGGTTTTGTACACAGTTTAGAGTGAGGTTTTGTACACAGTTTACAGTGTGGTTTTGAACACAGTTTACAGTGCGGTTTTGTACACAGTTTACAGATTGTTTTTGAACACAGTTTACAGTGTGGTTTTGTACTCCGTTTACAGTGAGGTTGGGAACAAAGTTGACAGTGTGGTTTTGTGCACAGTTTAGAGTGTGGTTTTGTACACAGTTTACAGTGTGGTTTTTGTGCAAGTTTACAGTGTGGTTTTGTACACAGTTTACAGTGTGGTTTTGTACACAGTTTACACTGTGGTTTTGTACACAGTTTACAGTGTGGTTTTGTACACAGTTTACAGTGTGGTTTTGAGCACAGTTTACAGTGTGGTTTTGTACACAGTTTACACTAAGGTTCTGAACACAGTTTACAGTGTGGTGATCTACACAGTTTGCAGTGAGGTTTTGAACACAGTTTACAGTGAGGTTTTGAGCACAGTTTACAGTGAGATTTTGAGCACAGTTTACAGTGTGGTTTTGAGCACAGTTTACAGTGTGGTTTTGTACACAGTTTACAGTGTGGTTTTGAGCACAGTTTACAGTGTGGTTTTGAGCACAGTGTACAGAGAGGTTTTGAGCACAGTTTAATCTGTGGTTTTGAACACAGTTTACAGTGATGTTTTGTACACAGTTGACAGTGAGGTTTTGTACACAGTTTACAGTGAGGTTTTGTACACAGTTTACAGTGAGGTTTTGAGCACAGTTTACAGTGAGGTTTTGAACACAGTTCACAGTGTGGTTTTGTACACAGTTGACAATGAGGTTTTGTACACAGTTTACAGTGTGGTTTTGTACACAGTTTACAGTGTGGTTTTGAACACCATTTACAGTGAGGTTTTGAGCACAGTTTATAGTGAGGTTTTGTACACAGTTTAGAGTGTGGTTTTGTACACAGTTTACAGTGTGTTTTTGAACACAGTTTACAGTGTGGTTTTGTACACAGTTTACAGTGAGGTTGGGAACAAAGTTGACAGTGTGGTTTTGTACACAGTTTAGAGTGTGGTTTTGTACACAGTTTAGAGTGTGGTTTTGTACACAGTTTACAGTGTGGTTTTGTACACAGTTTACAGTGTGGATTTGTACACAGTTTACAGTGAGGTTTTGAACACAGTTTACAGTGAGGTTTTGAGCACAGTTTACAGTGTGGTTTTGAGCACAGTTTACAGTGAGGTTTTGAGCACAGTGTACAGTGTGGTTTTGAGCACAGTGTACAGAGAGGTTTTGAGCACAGTTTAATCTGTGGTTTTGAACACAGTTTACAGTGAGGTTTTGAGCACAGTTTACAGTGAGGATTTGAGCACAGTTTACAGTGAGGTTTTGTACGCAGTCTACAGTGAGGGTTTGTACACAGTTGACAGTGAGGTTTTGTACACAGTATACAGTGAGGTTTTGTACACAGTTTACAGTGAGTTTTTGAACACAGTTTACACTGTGGTTTTGTACACAGTTTACAGTGAGGTTTTGTACACAGTTTACAGTGAGGTTTTGTACACAGTTTACAGTGTGGTTTTGTACACAGTTTACAGTGTGGTTTTGCGCACAGTGTACAGAGAGGTTTTGAGCACAGTTTAATCTGTGGTTTTGAACACAGTTTACACTGAGGTTTTGAGCACAGTTTACAGTGAGGATTTGAGCACAGTTTACAGTGTGGTTTTGTACACAGTTTACAGTGTGGTTTTGTACACAGTTTACAGTGAGGTTTTGAACACAGTTTACCGTGAGGTTTTGTATACAGTTTACAGTGAGTTTTTGAACACAGTTTACACTGTGGTTTTGTGCACAGTTTACAGTGAGGTTTTGTACACAGTTTACAGTGAGGTTTTGTACACAGTTTACAGTGTGGTTTTGTACACAGTTTACAGTGAGGTTTTGAACACAGTTTACAGTGTGGTTTTGTACACAGTTTACAGTGAGGTTTTGAACACCATTTACAGTGAGGTTTTGAGCACAGTTCACAGTGTGGTTTTGTACACAGTTTACAGTGTGGTTTTGTACACAGTTTACAGTGAGGTTTTGTACACAGTATACAGTGTGGTTTTTTACACAGTTTACAGTGTGGTTTTGAACACCATTTACGGTGAGGTTTTGAGCACAGTTTACAGTGAGGTTTTGTACACAGTTTAGAGTGTGGTTTTGTACACAGTTTACAGTGTGGTTTTGTACACAGTTTACAGTGAGGTTTTGTACACAGTTTAGAGTGTGGTTTTGTACATAGTTTACAGTGTGTTTTTGAACACAGTTTACAGTGTGGTTTTGTACACAGTTTACAGTGAGGTTGGGAACAAAGTTGACAGTGAGGTTTTGTACACAGTTGACAGTGAGGTTTTGTACACAGTTTACAGTGAGGTTTTGAGCACAGTTTACAGTGTGGTTTTGTACACAGTTGACAGTGTGGTTTTGTACACAGTTTACAGTGAGGTTTTGTACACAGTTTACAGTGCGGTTTTGAACACAGTTCACAGTGTGGTTTTGTACACAGTTTACAGTGAGGTTTTGTACACAGTTTACAGTGTGGTTTTGTGCACAGTTTACAGTGTGGTTTTGTACACAGTTTACAGTGTGGCTTTGTACACAGTTCACAGTGTGGTTTTGTACACAGTTTACAGTGAGGTTTAGTACACAGTTGACAGTGAGGTTTTGTGCACAGTTTACAGTGAGGTTTTGAGCACAGTTTACAGTGAGGTTTTGAACACAGTTTACAGATTGTTTTTGAACACAGTTTACAGTGTGGTTTTGTACTCCGTTTACAGTGAGGTTGGGAACAAAGTTGACAGTGTGGTTTTGTGCACAGTTTAGAGTGTGGTTTTGTACACAGTTTACAGTGTGGTTTTTGTGCAAGTTTACAGTGTGGTTTTGTACACAGTTTACAGTGTGGTTTTGTACACAGTTTACAGTGTGGTTTTGTACACAGTTTACAGTGAGGTTTTGTACACAGTTTACAGTGTGGTTTTGTACACAGTTTACAGTGAGGTTTTGAACACAGTTTACAGTGTGGTTTTGAGCTCAGTTTGCAGTGAGTTTTTGAACACTGTTTACAGTGAGATTTTGAACATAGTTTATAGTGTGGTTTTGTACACAGTTTACAGTGAGGTTTTTAACACAGTTCACAGTGTGGTTTTGTATACAGTTTACAGTGAGGTTTTGAGCACAGTTTACAGTGTGGTTTTGAACACAGTTTACAGTGTGGTTTTGAGCACAGTTTACAGTGTGGTTTTGTACGCAGTTTACAGTGAGGTATTGTACACAGTTTACAGTGAGGTTTTGTACACAGTTTACAGTGTGGTTTTGAACACAGTTTACATTGAGGTTTTGTACACAGTTTACAGTGTGGTTTTGTACACAGTTTACAGTGAGCTCTTGTACGCAGTTGACAGTGAGGTTTTGAGCACAGTTTACAGTGTGGTTTTGTACACAGTTTACAGTGTGGTTTTGTACACAGTTTACAGTGAGGTTTTGTACACAGTTTACAGTGAGGTTTTGATCACAGTTTACAGTGAGGTTTTGAACACAGTTTACAGTGAGGTTTTGTACACAGTTGACAGTGAGGTTTTGAGCACAGTTTACAGTGAGGTTTTGTACACAGTTTACAGTGTGGTTTTGAACACAGTTTAGAGTGTGGTTTTGTACACAGTTTACAGTGTGGTTTTGTACACAGTTTACAGTGAGGTTTTGTACACAGTTGACAGTGAGCTTTTGAGCACAGTTTACAGTGTGGTTTTGTACACAGTTTACAGTGTGGTTTTGTACACAGTTTACAGTGTGGTTTGAACACAGTTTACAGTGAGGTTTTGTACACAGTTTACAGTGAGGTTTTGTACACAGTTTACAGTGTGGTTTAAACACAGTTTACAGTGTGGTTTTGTAAACAGTTTACAGTGAGGTTTTGAACACAGTTTACAGTGAGGTATTGTACACAGTTTACAGTGCGGTTTTGTACACAGTTTACAGTGTGGTTTTGTACACAGTTTACAGTGAGGTTTTGAACACAGTTTACAGTGAGGTTTTGTACACAGTTTACAGTGTGGTTATGTACACAGTTTACAGTGAGGGTTTGTACACAGTTGACAGTGTGGTTTTGTGCACAGTTTACAGTGTGGAATTGTACACAGTTTACAGTGTGGCGTTGTACACAGTTCACAGTGTGGTTTTGTACACAGTTGACAGTGAGGCTTTGTACACAGTTTACAGTGAGGTTTTGATCACAGTTTACAGTGAGGTTTTGAACACAGTTCACAGTGTGGTTTTGTACACAGTTGACAGTGAGGTTTTGTACACAGTTTACAGTGTGGTTTTGTGCACAGTTTACAGTGTGGTTTTGAACACCATTTACAGTGAGGTTTTGAGCACAGTTTACAGTGAGGTTTTGTACACAGTTCACAGTGTGGTTTTGTACACAGTTTACAGTGTGGTTTTGTACACAGTTTACAGTGAGGTTTTGTACACAGTTTAGAGTGTGGTTTTGTACACAGTTTACAGTGTGGTTTTGTACACAGTTTACAGTGTGTTTTTGAACACACTTTACAGTGTGGTTTTGTACACAGTTTACAGTGAGATTGGGAACAAAGTTGACAGTGTGGTTTTGTACACAGTTTAGAGTGTGGTTTTGTACACAGTTTACAGTGTGGTTTTGTACACAGTTCACAGTGTGGTTTTGAGCACAGTTTACATTGAGGTTTTGTACACAGTTTACAGTGAGATTTTGAGCTCAGTTTACAGTGTTGTTTTGAACACAGCTTACATTGAGGTTTTGTACACAGTTTATCGTGAGATTTTGAGCTCAGTTTGCAGTGAGTTTTTGAACACAGTTTACAGTGAGATTTTGAACATAGTTTATAGTGTGGTTTTTTACACAGTTTACAGTGAGGTTTTTAACACAGTTCACAGTGTGGTTTTGTACACAGTTTACAGTGAGGTTTTGAACACAGTTTACAGTGAGATTTTGAACATAGTTTATAGTGTGGTTTTGTACACAGTTTACAGTGAGGTTTTTAACACAGTTCACAGTGTGGTTTTGTGCACAGTTTACAGTGCGGTTTTGTACACAGTTTACAGTGTGGCTTTGTACACAGTTCACAGTGTGGTTTTGTACACAGTTTACAGTGAGGTTTTGTACACAGTTTACAGTGAGGGTTTGTACACAGTTGACAGTGAGGTTTTGTACACAGTTTACAGTGTGGTTTTGTGCACAGTTTACAGTGTGGTTTTGTACACAGTTTACAGTGTGGCTTTGTACACAGTTCACAGTGTGGTTTTGTACACAGTTTACACTGAGGTTTAGTACACAGTTGACAGTGAGGTTTTGTGCACAGTTTACAGTGAGGTTTTGAGCACAGTTTACAGTGAGGTTTTGAACACAGTTTACAGTGAGGTTGGGAACAAAGTTGACAGTGTGGTTTTGTGCACAGTTTACAGTGAGGTTTTGTACACAGTTTAGAGTGTGGTTTTGTACACAGTTTACAGTGTGGTGATCTACACAGTTTGCAGTGAGGTTTTGAACACAGTTTACAGTGAGGTTTTGAGCACAGTTTACAGTGAGATTTTGAGCACAGTTTACAGTGTGGTTTTGAGCACAGTTTACAGTGTGGTTTTGTACACAGTTTACAGTGTGGTTTTGAGCACAGTTTACAGTGTGGTTTTGAGCACAGTGTACAGAGAGGTTTTGAGCACAGTTTACAGTGTGGTTTTGAGCACAGTTTACAGTGAGGTTTTGAGCACAGTGTACAGTGTGGTTTTGAGCACAGTGTACAGAGAGGTTTTGAGCACAGTTTAATCTGTGGTTTTGAACACAGTTTACAGTGAGGTTTTGAGCACAGTTTACAGTGAGGATTTGAGCACAGTTTAAAGTGAGGTTTTGTACGCAGTCTACACTGAGGGTTTGTACACAGTTTACAGTGAGATTTTGTACACAGTTTACAGTGAGTTTTTGAACACAGTTTACGCTGTGGTTTTGTGCACAGTTTACAGTGAGGTTTTGTACACAGTTTACAGTGAGGTTTTGTACACAGTTTACAGTGTGGTTTTGTACACAGTTTACAGTGAGGTTTTGAACACAGTTTACAGTGTGGTTTTGTACACAGTTTGCAGTGAGTTTTTGAACACAGTTTACAATGAGATTTTGAACATAGTTTATAGTGTGGTTTTGTACACAGTTTACAGTGAGGTTTTTAACACAGTTCACAGTGTGGTTTTGTACACAGTTTACAGTGAGGTTTTGAACACAGTTTACAGTGAGGTTTTGTACACAGTTCACAGTGTGGTTTTGTACATAGTTTACAGTGTGGTTTTGAACACAGTTCAGAGTGTGGTTTTATACACAGTTTACAGTGAGGTTTTGTACATAGTTTTCAGTGTGGTTTTGAACACAGTTCACAGTGTGGTTTTATACACAGTTTACAGTGAGGTTTTGTACACAGTTTACAGTGTGGTTTTGTACATAGTTTACAGTGTGGTTTTGTACACAGTTTACAGTGTGGTTTTGTACATAGTTTACAGTGTGGTTTTGAACACGGTTTACAGTGTGGTTTTGTACACAGTTCACAGTGTGGTTTTGTACACAGTTTACAGTGTGGTTTTGTACACAGTTTACAGTGAGGTTTTGTACACAGTTTACAGTGTGGTTTTTTACACAGTTTACAGTGTGGTTTTGAACACCATTTACGGTGTGGTTTTGTACACAGTTTACAGTGTGGTTTTGTACACAGTTTACAGTGAGGTATTGTACACAGTTTAGAGTGTGGTTTTGTACATAGTTTACAGTGTGGTTTTGTACATAGTTTACAGTGTGGTTTTGTACACAATTTACAGTGTGTTTTTGAACACAGTTTACAGTGTGGTTTTGTACACAGTTTACAGTGAGGTTTTGTACACAGTTTACAGTGAGGTTTTGTACACAGTTGACAGTGAGGTTTTGTACACAGTTTACAGTGAGGTTTTGAGCACAGTTTACAGTGTGGTTTTGTACACAGTTGACAGTGAGGTTTTGTACACAGTTTACAGTGAGGTTTTGTACACAGTTCACAGTGCGGTTTTGAACACAGTTCACAGTGTGGTTTTGTACACAGTTTACAGTGAGGTTTTGTACACAGTTTACAGTGAGGTTTTGTACACAGTTTACAGTGAGGGTTTGTACACAGTTGACAGTGAGGTTTTGTACACAGTTTACAGTGTGGTTTTGTGCACAGTTTACAGTGCGGTTTTGTACACAGTTTAGTGTGGCTTTGTACACAGTTCACAGTGTGGTTTTGTACACAGTTTACAGTGAGGTTTAGTACACAGTTGACAGTGAGGTTTTGTGCACAGTTTACAGTGAGGTTTTGAGCACAGTTTACAGTGAGGTTTTGAACACAGTTTACAGTGTGGTTTTGTACACAGTTGACAGTGAGGTTTTGTACACAGTTTAGAGTGAGGTTTTGTACACAGTTTACAGTGTGGTTTTGAACACAGTTTACAGTGCGGTTTTGTACACAGTTTACAGATTGTTTTTGAACACAGTTGACAGTGAGGTTTTGTACTCCGTTTACAGTGAGGTTGGGAACAAAGTTGACAGTGTGGTTTTGTGCACAGTTTAGAGTGTGGTTTTGTACACAGTTTACAGTGTGGTTTTTGTGCAAGTTTACAGTGTGGTTTTGTACACAGTTTACAGTGTGGTTTTGTACACAGTTTACACTGTGGTTTTGTACACAGTTTACAGTGTGGTTTTGTACACAGTTTACAGTGTGGTTTTGAGCACAGTTTACAGTGTGGTTTTGTACACAGTTTACACTAAGGTTCTGAACACAGTTTACAGTGTGGTGATCTACACAGTTTGCAGTGAGGTTTTGAACACAGTTTACAGTGAGGTTTTGAGCACAGTTTACAGTGAGATTTTGAGCACAGTTTACAGTGTGGTTTTGAGCACAGTTTACAGTGTGGTTTTGTACACAGTTTACAGTGTGGTTTTGAGCACAGTTTACAGTGTGGTTTTGAGCACAGTGTACAGAGAGGTTTTGAGCACAGTTTAATCTGTGGTTTTGAACACAGTTTACAGTGAGGTTTTGTACACAGTTGACAGTGAGGTTTTGTACACAGTTTACAGTGAGGTTTTGTACACAGTTTACAGTGAGGTTTTGAGCACAGTTTACAGTGAGGTTTTGAACACAGTTCACAGTGTGGTTTTGTACACAGTTGACAGTGAGGTTTTGTACACAGTTTACAGTGTGGTTTTGTACACAGTTTACAGTGTGGTTTTGAACACCATTTACAGTGAGGTTTTGAGCACAGTTTATAGTGAGGTTTTGTACACAGTTTAGAGTGTGGTTTTGTACACAGTTTACAGTGTGGTTTTGTACACAGTTTACAGTGAGGTTTTGTACACAGTTTAGAGTGTGGTTTTGTACACAGTTTACAGTGTGGTTTTGTACACAGTTTACAGTGTGTTTTTGAACACAGTTTACAGTGTGGTTTTGTACACAGTTTACAGTGAGGTTGGGAACAAAGTTGACAGTGTGGTTTTGTACACAGTTTAGAGTGTGGTTTTGTACACAGTTTACAGTGTGGTTTTGTACACAGTTTACAGTGTGGATTTGTACACAGTTTACAGTGAGGTTTTGAACACAGTTTACAGTGAGGTTTTGAGCACAGTTTACAGTGTGGTTTTGAGCACAGTTTACAGTGAGGTTTTGAGCACAGTGTACAGTGTGGTTTTGAGCACAGTGTACAGAGAGGTTTTGAGCACAGTTTAATCTGTGGTTTTGAACACAGTTTACAGTGAGGTTTTGAGCACAGTTTACAGTGAGGATTTGAGCACAGTTTACAGTGAGGTTTTGTACGCAGTCTACAGTGAGGGTTTGTACACAGTTGACAGTGAGGTTTTGTACACAGTATACAGTGAGGTTTTGTACACAGTTTACAGTGAGTTTTTGAACACAGTTTACACTGTGGTTTTGTACACAGTTTACAGTGAGGTTTTGTACACAGTTTACAGTGAGGTTTTGTACACAGTTTACAGTGTGGTTTTGTACACAGTTTACAGTGTGGTTTTGAGCACAGTGTACAGAGAGGTTTTGAGCACAGTTTAATCTGTGGTTTTGAACACAGTTTACACTGAGGTTTTGAGCACAGTTTACAGTGAGGATTTGAGCACAGTTTACAGTGTGGTTTTGTACACAGTTTACAGTGTGGTTTTGTACACAGTTTACAGTGAGGTTTTGAACACAGTTTACCGTGAGGTTTTGTATACAGTTTACAGTGAGTTTTTGAACACAGTTTACACTGTGGTTTTGTGCACAGTTTACAGTGAGGTTTTGTACACAGTTTACAGTGAGGTTTTGTACACAGTTTACAGTGTGGTTTTGTACACAGTTTACAGTGAGGTTTTGAACACAGTTTACAGTGTGGTTTTGTACACAGTTTACAGTGAGGTTTTGAACACCATTTACAGTGAGGTTTTGAGCACAGTTCACAGTGTGGTTTTGTACACAGTTTACAGTGTGGTTTTGTACACAGTTTACAGTGAGGTTTTGTACACAGTATACAGTGTGGTTTTTTACACAGTTTACAGTGTGGTTTTGAACACCATTTACGGTGAGGTTTTGAGCACAGTTTACAGTGAGGTTTTGTACACAGTTTAGAGTGTGGTTTTGTACACAGTTTACAGTGTGGTTTTGTACACAGTTTACAGTGAGGTTTTGTACACAGTTTAGAGTGTGGTTTTGTACACAGTTTACAGTGAGGTTGGGAACAAAGTTGACAGTGAGGTTTTGTACACAGTTGACAGTGAGGTTTTGTACACAGTTTACAGTGAGGTTTTGAGCACAGTTTACAGTGTGGTTTTGTACACAGTTGACAGTGTGGTTTTGTACACAGTTTACAGTGAGGTTTTGTACACAGTTTACAGTGCGGTTTTGAACACAGTTCACAGTGTGGTTTTGTACACAGTTTACATTGAGGTTTTGTACACAGTTTACAGTGTGGTTTTGTGCACAGTTTACAGTGTGGTTTTGTACACAGTTTACAGTGTGGCTTTGTACACAGTTCACAGTGTGGTTTTGTACACAGTTTACAGTGAGGTTTAGTACACAGTTGACAGTGAGGTTTTGTGCACAGTTTACAGTGAGGTTTTGAGCACAGTTTACAGTGAGGTTTTGAACACAGTTTACAGATTGTTTTTGAACACAGTTTACAGTGTGGTTTTGTACTCCGTTTACAGTGAGGTTGGGAACAAAGTTGACAGTGTGGTTTTGTGCACAGTTTAGAGTGTGGTTTTGTACACAGTTTACAGTGTGGTTTTTGTGCAAGTTTACAGTGTGGTTTTGTACACAGTTTACAGTGTGGTTTTGTACACAGTTTACAGTGAGGTTTTGTACACAGTTTACAGTGTGGTTTTGTACACAGTTTACAGTGAGGTTTTGAACACAGTTTACAGTGTGGTTTTGTACACAGTTGACAGTGAGGTTTTGTACACAGTTTACAGTGTGGTTTTGTGCACAGTTCACAGTGTGGTTTTGAGCACAGTTTACATTGAGGTTTTGTACACAGTTTACAGTGAGATTTTGAGCTCAGTTTACAGTGTTGTTTTGAACACAGTTTACATTGAGGTTTTGTACACAGTTTACAGTGAGGTTTTGAGCTCAGTTTGCAGTGAGTTTTTGAACACTGTTTACAGTGAGATTTTGAACATAGTTTATAGTGTGGTTTTGTACACAGTTTACAGTGAGGTTTTGAGCACAGTTTACAGTGTGGTTTTGAACACAGTTTACAGTGTGGTTTTGAGCACAGTTTACAGTGTGGTTTTGAACACAGTTTACAGTGTGGTTTTGTACACAGTTTACAGTGAGGTTTTGAACACAGTTTTCAGTGTGGTTTTTTACACAGTTTACAGTGAGGTTTTGAACACAGTTTACAGTGAGGTTTTGTACACAGTTTACAGTGAGGTTTTGTACACAGTTTACAGTGAGGTGTTGAACACAGTTTACAGTGAGGTATTGTACACAGTTTACAGTGTGGTTTTGTACACAGTTCACAGTGTGGTTTTGAGCACAGTTCACAGTGTGGTTTTGTATACAGTTTACAGTGAGGTTTTGAGCACAGTTTACAGTGTGGTTTTGAACACAGTTTACAGTGTGGTTTTGTACACAGTTTACAGTGAGGTTTTGAACACAGTTTACAGTGAGGTTTTGTACACAGTTCACAGTGTGGTTTTGTACATAGTTTACAGTGTGGTTTTGAACACAGTTCACAGTGTGGTTTTATATACAGTTTACACTAAGGTTTTGTACACAGTTTACAGTGTTGTTTTGGACACAGTTCACAGTGTGGTTTTATACCCAGTGTACAGTGAGGTTTTGTACACAGTTTACAGTGTGGTTTGAACACAGTTTACAGTGTGGTTTTGTACACAGTTTACAGTGTGGTTTTGTACATAGTTTACAGTGTGGTTTTGAACACAGTTCACAGTGTGGTTTTGTACACAGTTTACAGTGTGGTTTTGTATACAGTTTACAGTGAGGTTTTGTACACAGTTTACAGTGTGGTTTTGTACACAGTTTACAGTGTGGATTTGTATACATTTTACAGTGAGGTTTTGTACACAGTTTACAGTGAGCGTTTGTACACAGTTGACAGTGAGGTTTTGTACACAGTTTACAGTGTGGTTTTGTGCACAGTTTACAGTGTGGAATTGTACACAGTTTACAGTGTGGCGTTGTACACAGTTCACAGTGTGGTTTTGTACACAGTTGACAGTGAGGCTTTGTACACAGTTTACAGTGAGGTTTTGATCACAGTTTACAGTGAGGTTTTGAACACAGTTCACAGTGTGGTTTTGTACACAGTTGACAGTGAGGTTTTGTACACAGTTTACAGTGTGGTTTTGTGCACAGTTTACAGTGTGGTTTTGAACACCATTTACAGTGAGGTTTTGAGCACAGTTTACAGTGAGGTTTTGTACACAGTTCACAGTGTGGTTTTGTACACAGTTTACAGTGTGGTTTTGTACACAGTTTACAGTGAGGTTTTGTACACAGTTTAGAGTGTGGTTTTGTACACAGTTTACAGTGTGGTTTTGTACACAGTTTACAGTGTGTTTTTGAACACACTTTACAGTGTGGTTTTGTACACAGTTTACAGTGTGGTTTTGTACACAGTTGACAGTGAGGTTTTGTACACAGTTTAGAGTGAGGTTTTGTACACAGTTTACAGTGTGGTTTTGAACACAGTTTACAGTGCGGTTTTGTACACAGTTTACAGATTGTTTTTGAACACAGTTTACAGTGTGGTTTTGTACTCCGTTTACAGTGAGGTTGGGAACAAAGTTGACAGTGTGGTTTTGTGCACAGTTTAGAGTGTGGTTTTGTACACAGTTTACAGTGTGGTTTTTGTGCAAGTTTACAGTGTGGTTTTGTACACAGTTTACAGTGTGGTTTTGTACACAGTTTACACTGTGGTTTTGTACACAGTTTACAGTGTGGTTTTGTACACAGTTTACAGTGTGGTTTTGAGCACAGTTTACAGTGTGGTTTTGTACACAGTTTACACTAAGGTTCTGAACACAGTTTACAGTGTGGTGATCTACACAGTTTGCAGTGAGGTTTTGAACACAGTTTACAGTGAGGTTTTGAGCACAGTTTACAGTGAGATTTTGAGCACAGTTTACAGTGTGGTTTTGAGCACAGTTTACAGTGTGGTTTTGTACACAGTTTACAGTGTGGTTTTGAGCACAGTTTACAGTGTGGTTTTGAGCACAGTGTACAGAGAGGTTTTGAGCACAGTTTAATCTGTGGTTTTGAACACAGTTTACAGTGAGGTTTTGTACACAGTTGACAGTGAGGTTTTGTACACAGTTTACAGTGAGGTTTTGTACACAGTTTACAGTGAGGTTTTGAGCACAGTTTACAGTGAGGTTTTGAACACAGTTCACAGTGTGGTTTTGTACACAGTTGACAGTGTGGTTTTGTACACAGTTGACAGTGAGGTTTTGTACACAGTTTACAGTGTGGTTTTGTACACAGTTTACAGTGTGGTTTTGAACACCATTTACAGTGAGGTTTTGAGCACAGTTTATAGTGAGGTTTTGTACACAGTTTAGAGTGTGGTTTTGTACACAGTTTACAGTGTGGTTTTGTACACAGTTTACAGTGAGGTTTTGTACACAGTTTAGAGTGTGGTTTTGTACACAGTTTACAGTGTGGTTTTGTACACAGTTTACAGTGTGTTTTTGAACACAGTTTACAGTGTGGTTTTGTACACAGTTTACAGTGAGGTTGGGAACAAAGTTGACAGTGTGGTTTTGTACACAGTTTAGAGTGTGGTTTTGTACACAGTTTACAGTGTGGTTTTGTACACAGTTTACAGTGTGGATTTGTACACAGTTTACAGTGAGGTTTTGAACACAGTTTACAGTGAGGTTTTGAGCACAGTTTACAGTGTGGTTTTGAGCACAGTTTACAGTGAGGTTTTGAGCACAGTGTACAGTGTGGTTTTGAGCACAGTGTACAGAGAGGTTTTGAGCACAGTTTAATCTGTGGTTTTGAACACAGTTTACAGTGAGGTTTTGAGCACAGTTTACAGTGAGGATTTGAGCACAGTTTACAGTGAGGTTTTGTACGCAGTCTACAGTGAGGGTTTGTACACAGTTGACAGTGAGGTTTTGTACACAGTATACAGTGAGGTTTTGTACACAGTTTACAGTGAGTTTTTGAACACAGTTTACACTGTGGTTTTGTACACAGTTTACAGTGAGGTTTTGTACACAGTTTACAGTGAGGTTTTGTACACAGTTTACAGTGTGGTTTTGTACACAGTTTACAGTGTGGTTTTGAGCACAGTGTACAGAGAGGTTTTGAGCACAGTTTAATCTGTGGTTTTGAACACAGTTTACACTGAGGTTTTGAGCACAGTTTACAGTGAGGATTTGAGCACAGTTTACAGTGTGGTTTTGTACACAGTTTACAGTGTGGTTTTGTACACAGTTTACAGTGAGGTTTTGAACACAGTTTACCGTGAGGTTTTGTATACAGTTTACAGTGAGTTTTTGAACACAGTTTACACTGTGGTTTTGTGCACAGTTTACAGTGAGGTTTTGTACACAGTTTACAGTGAGGTTTTGTACACAGTTTACAGTGTGGTTTTGTACACAGTTTACAGTGAGGTTTTGAACACAGTTTACAGTGTGGTTTTGTACACAGTTTACAGTGAGGTTTTGAACACCATTTACAGTGAGGTTTTGAGCACAGTTCACAGTGTGGTTTTGTACACAGTTTACAGTGTGGTTTTGTACACAGTTTACAGTGAGGTTTTGTACACAGTATACAGTGTGGTTTTTTACACAGTTTACAGTGTGGTTTTGAACACCATTTACGGTGAGGTTTTGAGCACAGTTTACAGTGAGGTTTTGTACACAGTTTAGAGTGTGGTTTTGTACACAGTTTACAGTGTGGTTTTGTACACAGTTTACAGTGAGGTTTTGTACACAGTTTAGAGTGTGGTTTTGTACATAGTTTACAGTGTGTTTTTGAACACAGTTTACAGTGTGGTTTTGTACACAGTTTACAGTGAGGTTGGGAACAAAGTTGACAGTGAGGTTTTGTACACAGTTGACAGTGAGGTTTTGTACACAGTTTACAGTGAGGTTTTGAGCACAGTTTACAGTGTGGTTTTGTACACAGTTGACAGTGTGGTTTTGTACACAGTTTACAGTGAGGTTTTGTACACAGTTTACAGTGCGGTTTTGAACACAGTTCACAGTGTGGTTTTGTACACAGTTTACAGTGAGGTTTTGTACACAGTTTACAGTGTGGTTTTGTGCACAGTTTACAGTGTGGTTTTGTACACAGTTTACAGTGTGGCTTTGTACACAGTTCACAGTGTGGTTTTGTACACAGTTTACAGTGAGGTTTAGTACACAGTTGACAGTGAGGTTTTGTGCACAGTTTACAGTGAGGTTTTGAGCACAGTTTACAGTGAGGTTTTGAACACAGTTTACAGATTGTTTTTGAACACAGTTTACAGTGTGGTTTTGTACTCCGTTTACAGTGAGGTTGGGAACAAAGTTGACAGTGTGGTTTTGTGCACAGTTTAGAGTGTGGTTTTGTACACAGTTTACAGTGTGGTTTTTGTGCAAGTTTACAGTGTGGTTTTGTACACAGTTTACAGTGTGGTTTTGTACACAGTTTACAGTGTGGTTTTGTACACAGTTTACAGTGAGGTTTTGTACACAGTTTACAGTGTGGTTTTGTACACAGTTTACAGTGAGGTTTTGAACACAGTTTACAGTGTGGTTTTGTACACAGTTGACAGTGAGGTTTTGTACACAGTTTACAGTGTGGTTTTGTGCACAGTTCACAGTGTGGTTTTGAGCACAGTTTACATTGAGGTTTTGTACACAGTTTACAGTGAGATTTTGAGCTCAGTTTACAGTGTTGTTTTGAACACAGTTTACATTGAGGTTTTGTACACAGTTTACAGTGAGGTTTTGAGCTCAGTTTGCAGTGAGTTTTTGAACACTGTTTACAGTGAGATTTTGAACATAGTTTATAGTGTGGTTTTGTACACAGTTTACAGTGAGGTTTTTAACACAGTTCACAGTGTGGTTTTGTATACAGTTTACAGTGAGGTTTTGAGCACAGTTTACAGTGTGGTTTTGAACACAGTTTACAGTGTGGTTTTGAGCACAGTTTACAGTGTGGTTTTGAACACAGTTTACAGTGTGGTTTTGTACACAGTTTACAGTGAGGTTTTGAACACAGTTTTCAGTGTGGTTTTTTACACAGTTTACAGTGAGGTTTTGAACACAGTTTACAGTGAGGTTTTGTACACAGTTTACAGTGAGGTTTTGTACACAGTTTACAGTGAGGTGTTGAACACAGTTTACAGTGAGGTATTGTACACAGTTTACAGTGTGGTTTTGTACACAGTTTACAGTGTGGTTTTGTACACAGTTCACAGTGTGGTTTTGTACACAGTTTACAGTGTGGTTTGAACACAGTTTACAGTGTGGTTTTGTACACAGTTTACAGTGTGGTTTTGTACATAGTTTACAGTGTGGTTTTGAACACAGTTCACAGTGTGGTTTTGTACACATTTTACAGTGTGGTTTTGTATACAGTTTACAGTGAGGTTTTGTACACAGTTTACAGTGTGGTTTTGTACACAGTTTACAGTGTGGATTTGTATACATTTTACAGTGAGGTTTTGTACACAGTTTACAGTGAGGGTTTGTACACAGTTGACAGTGAGGTTTTGTACACAGTTTACAGTGTGGTTTTGTGCACAGTTTACAGTGTGGAATTGTACACAGTTTACAGTGTGGCGTTGTACACAGTTCACAGTGTGGTTTAGTACACAGTTGACAGTGAGGCTTTGTACACAGTTTACAGTGAGGTTTTGATCACAGTTTACAGTGAGGTTTTGAACACAGTTCACAGTGTGGTTTTGTACACAGTTGACAGTGAGGTTTTGTACACAGTTTACAGTGTGGTTTTGTGCACAGTTTACAGTGTGGTTTTGAACACCATTTACAGTGAGGTTTTGAGCACAGTTTACAGTGAGGTTTTGTACACAGTTCACAGTGTGGTTTTGTACACAGTTTACAGTGTGGTTTTGTACACAGTTTACAGTGAGGTTTTGTACACAGTTTAGAGTGTGGTTTTGTACACAGTTTACAGTGTGGTTTTGTACACAGTTTACAGTGTGTTTTTGAACACACTTTACAGTGTGGTTTTGTACACAGTTTACAGTGAGATTGGGAACAAAGTTGACAGTGTGGTTTTGTACACAGTTTAGAGTGTGGTTTTGTACACAGTTTACAGTGTGGTTTTGTACACAGTTCACAGTGTGGTTTTGAGCACAGTTTACATTGAGGTTTTGTACACAGTTTACAGTGAGATTTTGAGCTCAGTTTACAGTGTTGTTTTGAACACAGCTTACATTGAGGTTTTGTACACAGTTTATCGTGAGATTTTGAGCTCAGTTTGCAGTGAGTTTTTGAACACAGTTTACAGTGAGATTTTGAACATAGTTTATAGTGTGGTTTTTTACACAGTTTACAGTGAGGTTTTTAACACAGTTCACAGTGTGGTTTTGTACACAGTTTACAGTGAGGTTTTGAACACAGTTTACAGTGAGATTTTGAACATAGTTTATAGTGTGGTTTTGTACACAGTTTACAGTGAGGTTTTTAACACAGTTCACAGTGTGGTTTTGTGCACAGTTTACAGTGCGGTTTTGTACACAGTTTACAGTGTGGCTTTGTACACAGTTCACAGTGTGGTTTTGTACACAGTTTACAGTGAGGTTTTGTACACAGTTTACAGTGAGGGTTTGTACACAGTTGACAGTGAGGTTTTGTACACAGTTTACAGTGTGGTTTTGTGCACAGTTTACAGTGTGGTTTTGTACACAGTTTACAGTGTGGCTTTGTACACAGTTCACAGTGTGGTTTTGTACACAGTTTACACTGAGGTTTAGTACACAGTTGACAGTGAGGTTTTGTGCACAGTTTACAGTGAGGTTTTGAGCACAGTTTACAGTGAGGTTTTGAACACAGTTTACAGTGAGGTTGGGAACAAAGTTGACAGTGTGGTTTTGTGCACAGTTTACAGTGAGGTTTTGTACACAGTTTAGAGTGTGGTTTTGTACACAGTTTACAGTGTGGTTTTGTACACAGTTTACAGTGTGTTTTTGAACACAGTTTACAGTGTGGTTTTGTACACAGTTTACGGTGAGGTTGGGAACAAAGTTGACAGTGTGGTTTTGAACACAGTTTACAGTGAGGTTTTGAGCACAGTTTACAGTGTGGTTTTGAGCACAGTTTACAGTGAGGTTTTGAGCACAGTGTACAGTGTGGTTTTGAGCACAGTGTACAGAGAGGTTTTGAGCACAGTTTAATCTGTGGTTTTGAACACAGTTTACAGTGAGGTTTTGAGCACAGTTTACAGTGAGGATTTGAGCACAGTTTAAAGTGAGGTTTTGTACGCAGTCTACACTGAGGGTTTGTACACAGTTTACAGTGAGATTTTGTACACAGTTTACAGTGAGTTTTTGAACACAGTTTACACTGTGGTTTTGTGCACAGTTTACAGTGAGGTTTTGTACACAGTTTACAGTGAGGTTTTGTACACAGTTTACAGTGTGGTTTTGTACACAGTTTACAGTGAGGTTTTGAACACAGTTTACAGTGTGGTTTTGTACACAGTTTGCAGTGAGTTTTTGAACACAGTTTACAGTGAGATTTTGAACATAGTTTATAGTGTGGTTTTGTACACAGTTTACAGTGAGGTTTTTAACACAGTTCACAGTGTGGTTTTGTACACAGTTTACAGTGAGGTTTTGAACACAGTTTACAGTGAGGTTTTGTACACAGTTCACAGTGTGGTTTTGTACATAGTTTACAGTGTGGTTTTGAACACAGTTCAGAGTGTGGTTTTATACACAGTTTACAGTGAGGTTTTGTACATAGTTTTCAGTGTGGTTTTGAACACAGTTCACAGTGTGGTTTTATACACAGTTTACAGTGAGGTTTTGTACACAGTTTACAGTGTGGTTTTGTACATAGTTTACAGTGTGGTTTTGTACACAGTTTACAGTGTGGTTTTGTACATAGTTTACAGTGTGGTTTTGAACACGGTTTACAGTGTGGTTTTGTACACAGTTCACAGTGTGGTTTTGTACACAGTTTACAGTGTGGTTTTGTACACAGTTTACAGTGAGGTTTTGTACACAGTTTACAGTGTGGTTTTTTACACAGTTTACAGTGTGGTTTTGAACACCATTTACGGTGAGGTTTTGAGCACAGTTTACAGTGAGGTTTTGTACACAGTTTAGAGTGTGGTTTTGTACACAGTTTACAGTGTGGTTTTGTACACAGTTTACAGTGAGGTATTGTACACAGTTTAGAGTGTGGTTTTGTACATAGTTTACAGTGTGGTTTTGTACATAGTTTACAGTGTGGTTTTGTACACAATTTACAGTGTGTTTTTGAACACAGTTTACAGTGTGGTTTTGTACACAGTTTACAGTGAGGTTGGGAACAAAGTTGACAGTGAGGTTTTGTACACAGTTGACAGTGAGGTTTTGTACACAGTTTACAGTGAGGTTTTGAGCACAGTTTACAGTGTGGTTTTGTACACAGTTGACAGTGAGGTTTTGTACACAGTTTACAGTGAGGTTTTGTACACAGTTTACAGTGCGGTTTTGCACACAGTTCACAGTGTGGTTTTGTACACAGTTTACAGTGAGGTTTTGTACACAGTTTACAGTGAGGTTTTGTACACAGTTTACAGTGAGGGTTTGTACACAGTTGACAGTGAGGTTTTGTACACAGTTTACAGTGTGGTTTTGTGCACAGTTTACAGTGCGGTTTTGTACACAGTTTAGTGTGGCTTTGTACACAGTTCACAGTGTGGTTTTGTACACAGTTTACAGTGAGGTTTAGTACACAGTTGACAGTGAGGTTTTGTGCACAGTTTACAGTGAGGTTTTGAGCACAGTTTACAGTGAGGTTTTGAACACAGTTTACAGTGTGGTTTTGTACACAGTTGACAGTGAGGTTTTGTACACAGTTTAGAGTGAGGTTTTGTACACAGTTTACAGTGTGGTTTTGAACACAGTTTACAGTGCGGTTTTGTACACAGTTTACAGATTGTTTTTGAACACAGTTGACAGTGAGGTTTTGTACTCCGTTTACAGTGAGGTTGGGAACAAAGTTGACAGTGTGGTTTTGTGCACAGTTCAGAGTGTGGTTTTGTACACAGTTTACAGTGTGGTTTTGAGCACAGTTTACAGTGTGGTTTTGTACACAGTTTACAGTGTGGTTTTGAGCACAGTTTACAGTGTGGTTTTGAGCACAGTGTACAGAGAGGTTTTGAGCACAGTTTAATCTGTGGTTTTGAACACAGTTTACAGTGAGGTTTTGTACACAGTTGACAGTGAGGTTTTGTACACAGTTTACAGTGAGGTTTTGTACACAGTTTACAGTGAGGTTTTGAGCACAGTTTACAGTGAGGTTTTGAACACAGTTCACAGTGTGGTTTTGTACACAGTTGACAGTGTGGTTTTGTACACAGTTGACAGTGAGGTTTTGTACACAGTTTACAGTGTGGTTTTGTACACAGTTTACAGTGTGGTTTTGAACACCATTTACAGTGAGGTTTTGAGCACAGTTTATAGTGAGGTTTTGTACACAGTTTAGAGTGTGGTTTTGTACACAGTTTACAGTGTGGTTTTGTACACAGTTTACAGTGAGGTTTTGTACACAGTTTAGAGTGTGGTTTTGTACACAGTTTACAGTGTGGTTTTGTACACAGTTTACAGTGTGTTTTTGAACACAGTTTACAGTGTGGTTTTGTACACAGTTTACAGTGAGGTTGGGAACAAAGTTGACAGTGTGGTTTTGTACACAGTTTAGAGTGTGGTTTTGTACACAGTTTACAGTGTGGTTTTGTACACAGTTTACAGTGTGGATTTGTACACAGTTTACAGTGAGGTTTTGAACACAGTTTACAGTGAGGTTTTGAGCACAGTTTACAGTGTGGTTTTGAGCACAGTTTACAGTGAGGTTTTGAGCACAGTGTACAGTGTGGTTTTGAGCACAGTGTACAGAGAGGTTTTGAGCACAGTTTAATCTGTGGTTTTGAACACAGTTTACAGTGAGGTTTTGAGCACAGTTTACAGTGAGGATTTGAGCACAGTTTACAGTGAGGTTTTGTACGCAGTCTACAGTGAGGGTTTGTACACAGTTGACAGTGAGGTTTTGTACACAGTATACAGTGAGGTTTTGTACACAGTTTACAGTGAGTTTTTGAACACAGTTTACACTGTGGTTTTGTACACAGTTTACAGTGAGGTTTTGTACACAGTTTACAGTGAGGTTTTGTACACAGTTTACAGTGTGGTTTTGTACACAGTTTACAGTGTGGTTTTGAGCACAGTGTACAGAGAGGTTTTGAGCACAGTTTAATCTGTGGTTTTGAACACAGTTTACACTGAGGTTTTGAGCACAGTTTACAGTGAGGATTTGAGCACAGTTTACAGTGTGGTTTTGTACACAGTTTACAGTGTGGTTTTGTACACAGTTTACAGTGAGGTTTTGAACACAGTTTACCGTGAGGTTTTGTATACAGTTTACAGTGAGTTTTTGAACACAGTTTACACTGTGGTTTTGTGCACAGTTTACAGTGAGGTTTTGTACACAGTTTACAGTGAGGTTTTGTACACAGTTTACAGTGTGGTTTTGTACACAGTTTACAGTGAGGTTTTGAACACAGTTTACAGTGTGGTTTTGTACACAGTTTACAGTGAGGTTTTGAACACCATTTACAGTGAGGTTTTGAGCACAGTTCACAGTGTGGTTTTGTACACAGTTTACAGTGTGGTTTTGTACACAGTTTACAGTGAGGTTTTGTACACAGTATACAGTGTGGTTTTTTACACAGTTTACAGTGTGGTTTTGAACACCATTTACGGTGAGGTTTTGAGCACAGTTTACAGTGAGGTTTTGTACACAGTTTAGAGTGTGGTTTTGTACACAGTTTACAGTGTGGTTTTGTACACAGTTTACAGTGAGGTTTTGTACACAGTTTAGAGTGTGGTTTTGTACATAGTTTACAGTGTGTTTTTGAACACAGTTTACAGTGTGGTTTTGTACACAGTTTACAGTGAGGTTGGGAACAAAGTTGACAGTGAGGTTTTGTACACAGTTGACAGTGAGGTTTTGTACACAGTTTACAGTGAGGTTTTGAGCACAGTTTACAGTGTGGTTTTGTACACAGTTGACAGTGTGGTTTTGTACACAGTTTACAGTGAGGTTTTGTACACAGTTTACAGTGCGGTTTTGAACACAGTTCACAGTGTGGTTTTGTACACAGTTTACAGTGAGGTTTTGTACACAGTTTACAGTGTGGTTTTGTGCACAGTTTACAGTGTGGTTTTGTACACAGTTTACAGTGTGGCTTTGTACACAGTTCACAGTGTGGTTTTGTACACAGTTTACAGTGAGGTTTAGTACACAGTTGACAGTGAGGTTTTGTGCACAGTTTACAGTGAGGTTTTGAGCACAGTTTACAGTGAGGTTTTGAACACAGTTTACAGATTGTTTTTGAACACAGTTTACAGTGTGGTTTTGTACTCCGTTTACAGTGAGGTTGGGAACAAAGTTGACAGTGTGGTTTTGTGCACAGTTTAGAGTGTGGTTTTGTACACAGTTTACAGTGTGGTTTTTGTGCAAGTTTACAGTGTGGTTTTGTACACAGTTTACAGTGTGGTTTTGTACACAGTTTACAGTGTGGTTTTGTACACAGTTTACAGTGAGGTTTTGTACACAGTTTACAGTGTGGTTTTGTACACAGTTTACAGTGAGGTTTTGAACACAGTTTACAGTGTGGTTTTGTACACAGTTGACAGTGAGGTTTTGTACACAGTTTACAGTGTGGTTTTGTGCACAGTTCACAGTGTGGTTTTGAGCACAGTTTACATTGAGGTTTTGTACACAGTTTACAGTGAGATTTTGAGCTCAGTTTACAGTGTTGTTTTGAACACAGTTTACATTGAGGTTTTGTACACAGTTTACAGTGAGGTTTTGAGCTCAGTTTGCAGTGAGTTTTTGAACACTGTTTACAGTGAGATTTTGAACATAGTTTATAGTGTGGTTTTGTACACAGTTTACAGTGAGGTTTTTAACACAGTTCACAGTGTGGTTTTGTATACAGTTTACAGTGAGGTTTTGAGCACAGTTTACAGTGTGGTTTTGAACACAGTTTACAGTGTGGTTTTGAGCACAGTTTACAGTGTGGTTTTGAACACAGTTTACAGTGTGGTTTTGTACACAGTTTACAGTGAGGTTTTGAACACAGTTTTCAGTGTGGTTTTTTACACAGTTTACAGTGAGGTTTTGAACACAGTTTACAGTGAGGTTTTGTACACAGTTTACAGTGAGGTTTTGTACACAGTTTACAGTGAGGTGTTGAACACAGTTTACAGTGAGGTATTGTACACAGTTTACAGTGTGGTTTTGTACACAGTTTACAGTGTGGTTTTGTACACAGTTCACAGTGTGGTTTTGTACACAGTTTACAGTGTGGTTTGAACACAGTTTACAGTGTGGTTTTGTACACAGTTTACAGTGTGGTTTTGTACATAGTTTACAGTGTGGTTTTGAACACAGTTCACAGTGTGGTTTTGTACACATTTTACAGTGTGGTTTTGTATACAGTTTACAGTGAGGTTTTGTACACAGTTTACAGTGTGGTTTTGTACACAGTTTACAGTGTGGATTTGTATACATTTTACAGTGAGGTTTTGTACACAGTTTACAGTGAGGGTTTGTACACAGTTGACAGTGAGGTTTTGTACACAGTTTACAGTGTGGTTTTGTGCACAGTTTACAGTGTGGAATTGTACACAGTTTACAGTGTGGCGTTGTACACAGTTCACAGTGTGGTTTAGTACACAGTTGACAGTGAGGCTTTGTACACAGTTTACAGTGAGGTTTTGATCACAGTTTACAGTGAGGTTTTGAACACAGTTCACAGTGTGGTTTTGTACACAGTTGACAGTGAGGTTTTGTACACAGTTTACAGTGTGGTTTTGTGCACAGTTTACAGTGTGGTTTTGAACACCATTTACAGTGAGGTTTTGAGCACAGTTTACAGTGAGGTTTTGTACACAGTTCACAGTGTGGTTTTGTACACAGTTTACAGTGTGGTTTTGTACACAGTTTACAGTGAGGTTTTGTACACAGTTTAGAGTGTGGTTTTGTACACAGTTTACAGTGTGGTTTTGTACACAGTTTACAGTGTGTTTTTGAACACACTTTACAGTGTGGTTTTGTACACAGTTTACAGTGAGATTGGGAACAAAGTTGACAGTGTGGTTTTGTACACAGTTTAGAGTGTGGTTTTGTACACAGTTTACAGTGTGGTTTTGTACACAGTTCACAGTGTGGTTTTGAGCACAGTTTACATTGAGGTTTTGTACACAGTTTACAGTGAGATTTTGAGCTCAGTTTACAGTGTTGTTTTGAACACAGCTTACATTGAGGTTTTGTACACAGTTTATCGTGAGATTTTGAGCTCAGTTTGCAGTGAGTTTTTGAACACAGTTTACAGTGAGATTTTGAACATAGTTTATAGTGTGGTTTTTTACACAGTTTACAGTGAGGTTTTTAACACAGTTCACAGTGTGGTTTTGTACACAGTTTACAGTGAGGTTTTGAACACAGTTTACAGTGAGATTTTGAACATAGTTTATAGTGTGGTTTTGTACACAGTTTACAGTGAGGTTTTTAACACAGTTCACAGTGTGGTTTTGTGCACAGTTTACAGTGCGGTTTTGTACACAGTTTACAGTGTGGCTTTGTACACAGTTCACAGTGTGGTTTTGTACACAGTTTACAGTGAGGTTTTGTACACAGTTTACAGTGAGGGTTTGTACACAGTTGACAGTGAGGTTTTGTACACAGTTTACAGTGTGGTTTTGTGCACAGTTTACAGTGTGGTTTTGTACACAGTTTACAGTGTGGCTTTGTACACAGTTCACAGTGTGGTTTTGTACACAGTTTACACTGAGGTTTAGTACACAGTTGACAGTGAGGTTTTGTGCACAGTTTACAGTGAGGTTTTGAGCACAGTTTACAGTGAGGTTTTGAACACAGTTTACAGTGAGGTTGGGAACAAAGTTGACAGTGTGGTTTTGTGCACAGTTTACAGTGAGGTTTTGTACACAGTTTAGAGTGTGGTTTTGTACACAGTTTACAGTGTGGTTTTGTACACAGTTTACAGTGTGTTTTTGAACACAGTTTACAGTGTGGTTTTGTACACAGTTTACGGTGAGGTTGGGAACAAAGTTGACAGTGTGGTTTTGAACACAGTTTACAGTGAGGTTTTGAGCACAGTTTACAGTGTGGTTTTGAGCACAGTTTACAGTGAGGTTTTGAGCACAGTGTACAGTGTGGTTTTGAGCACAGTGTACAGAGAGGTTTTGAGCACAGTTTAATCTGTGGTTTTGAACACAGTTTACAGTGAGGTTTTGAGCACAGTTTACAGTGAGGATTTGAGCACAGTTTAAAGTGAGGTTTTGTACGCAGTCTACACTGAGGGTTTGTACACAGTTTACAGTGAGATTTTGTACACAGTTTACAGTGAGTTTTTGAACACAGTTTACACTGTGGTTTTGTGCACAGTTTACAGTGAGGTTTTGTACACAGTTTACAGTGAGGTTTTGTACACAGTTTACAGTGTGGTTTTGTACACAGTTTACAGTGAGGTTTTGAACACAGTTTACAGTGTGGTTTTGTACACAGTTTGCAGTGAGTTTTTGAACACAGTTTACAGTGAGATTTTGAACATAGTTTATAGTGTGGTTTTGTACACAGTTTACAGTGAGGTTTTTAACACAGTTCACAGTGTGGTTTTGTACACAGTTTACAGTGAGGTTTTGAACACAGTTTACAGTGAGGTTTTGTACACAGTTCACAGTGTGGTTTTGTACATAGTTTACAGTGTGGTTTTGAACACAGTTCAGAGTGTGGTTTTATACACAGTTTACAGTGAGGTTTTGTACATAGTTTTCAGTGTGGTTTTGAACACAGTTCACAGTGTGGTTTTATACACAGTTTACAGTGAGGTTTTGTACACAGTTTACAGTGTGGTTTTGTACATAGTTTACAGTGTGGTTTTGTACACAGTTTACAGTGTGGTTTTGTACATAGTTTACAGTGTGGTTTTGAACACGGTTTACAGTGTGGTTTTGTACACAGTTCACAGTGTGGTTTTGTACACAGTTTACAGTGTGGTTTTGTACACAGTTTACAGTGAGGTTTTGTACACAGTTTACAGTGTGGTTTTTTACACAGTTTACAGTGTGGTTTTGAACACCATTTACGGTGAGGTTTTGAGCACAGTTTACAGTGAGGTTTTGTACACAGTTTAGAGTGTGGTTTTGTACACAGTTTACAGTGTGGTTTTGTACACAGTTTACAGTGAGGTATTGTACACAGTTTAGAGTGTGGTTTTGTACATAGTTTACAGTGTGGTTTTGTACATAGTTTACAGTGTGGTTTTGTACACAATTTACAGTGTGTTTTTGAACACAGTTTACAGTGTGGTTTTGTACACAGTTTACAGTGAGGTTGGGAACAAAGTTGACAGTGAGGTTTTGTACACAGTTGACAGTGAGGTTTTGTACACAGTTTACAGTGAGGTTTTGAGCACAGTTTACAGTGTGGTTTTGTACACAGTTGACAGTGAGGTTTTGTACACAGTTTACAGTGAGGTTTTGTACACAGTTTACAGTGCGGTTTTGCACACAGTTCACAGTGTGGTTTTGTACACAGTTTACAGTGAGGTTTTGTACACAGTTTACAGTGAGGTTTTGTACACAGTTTACAGTGAGGGTTTGTACACAGTTGACAGTGAGGTTTTGTACACAGTTTACAGTGTGGTTTTGTGCACAGTTTACAGTGCGGTTTTGTACACAGTTTAGTGTGGCTTTGTACACAGTTCACAGTGTGGTTTTGTACACAGTTTACAGTGAGGTTTAGTACACAGTTGACAGTGAGGTTTTGTGCACAGTTTACAGTGAGGTTTTGAGCACAGTTTACAGTGAGGTTTTGAACACAGTTTACAGTGTGGTTTTGTACACAGTTGACAGTGAGGTTTTGTACACAGTTTAGAGTGAGGTTTTGTACACAGTTTACAGTGTGGTTTTGAACACAGTTTACAGTGCGGTTTTGTACACAGTTTACAGATTGTTTTTGAACACAGTTGACAGTGAGGTTTTGTACTCCGTTTACAGTGAGGTTGGGAACAAAGTTGACAGTGTGGTTTTGTGCACAGTTCAGAGTGTGGTTTTGTACACAGTTTACAGTGTGGTTTTTGTGCAAGTTTACAGTGTGGTTTTGTACACAGTTTACAGTGTGGTTTTGTACACAGTTTACACTGTGGTTTTGTACACAGTTTACAGTGTGGTTTTGTACACAGTTTACAGTGTGGTTTTGAGCACAGTTTACAGTGTGGTTTTGTACACAGTTTACACTAAGGTTCTGAACACAGTTTACAGTGTGGTGATCTACACAGTTTGCAGTGAGGTTTTGAACACAGTTTACAGTGAGGTTTTGAGCACAGTTTACAGTGAGATTTTGAGCACAGTTTACAGTGTGGTTTTGAGCACAGTTTACAGTGTGGTTTTGTACACAGTTTACAGTGTGGTTTTGAGCACAGTTTACAGTGTGGTTTTGAGCACAGTGTACAGAGAGGTTTTGAGCACAGTTTAATCTGTGGTTTTGAACACAGTTTACAGTGATGTTTTGTACACAGTTGACAGTGAGGTTTTGTACACAGTTTACAGTGTGGTTTTGTACACAGTTTACAGTGTGGTTTTGAACACCATTTACAGTGAGGTTTTGAGCACAGTTTATAGTGAGGTTTTGTACACAGTTTAGAGTGTGGTTTTGTACACAGTTTACAGTGTGGTTTTGTACACAGTTTACAGTGTGTTTTTGAACACAGTTTACAGTGTGGTTTTGTACACAGTTTACAGTGAGGTTGGGAACAAAGTTGACAGTGTGGTTTTGTACACAGTTTAGAGTGTGGTTTTGTACACAGTTTACAGTGTGGTTTTGTACACAGTTTACAGTGTGGATTTGTACACAGTTTACAGTGAGGTTTTGAACACAGTTTACAGTGAGGTTTTGAGCACAGTTTACAGTGTGGTTTTGAGCACAGTTTACAGTGAGGTTTTGAGCACAGTGTACAGTGTGGTTTTGAGCACAGTGTACAGAGAGGTTTTGAGCACAGTTTAATCTGTGGTTTTGAACACAGTTTACAGTGAGGTTTTGAGCACAGTTTACAGTGAGGATTTGAGCACAGTTTACAGTGAGGTTTTGTACGCAGTCTACAGTGAGGGTTTGTACACAGTTGACAGTGAGGTTTTGTACACAGTATACAGTGAGGTTTTGTACACAGTTTACAGTGAGTTTTTGAACACAGTTTACACTGTGGTTTTGTACACAGTTTACAGTGAGGTTTTGTACACAGTTTACAGTGTGGTTTTGTACACAGTTTACAGTGTGGTTTTGAGCACAGTGTACAGAGAGGTTTTGAGCACAGTTTAATCTGTGGTTTTGAACACAGTTTACACTGAGGTTTTGAGCACAGTTTACAGTGAGGATTTGAGCACAGTTTACAGTGTGGTTTTGTACACAGTTTACAGTGTGGTTTTGTACACAGTTTACAGTGAGGTTTTGAACACAGTTTACCGTGAGGTTTTGTATACAGTTTACAGTGAGTTATTGAACACAGTTTACACTGTGGTTTTGTGCACAGTTTACAGTGAGGTTTTGTACACAGTTTACAGTGAGGTTTTGTACACAGTTTACAGTGTGGTTTTGTACACAGTTTACAGTGAGGTTTTGAACACAGTTTACAGTGTGGTTTTGTACACAGTTTACAGTGAGGTTTTGAACACCATTTACAGTGAGGTTTTGAGCACAGTTCACAGTGTGGTTTTGTACACAGTTTACAGTGTGGTTTTGTACACAGTTTACAGTGAGGTTTTGTACACAGTATACAGTGTGGTTTTTTACACAGTTTACAGTGTGGTTTTGAACACCATTTACGGTGAGGTTTTGAGCACAGTTTACAGTGAGGTTTTGTACACAGTTTAGAGTGTGGTTTTGTACACAGTTTACAGTGTGGTTTTGTACACAGTTTACAGTGAGGTTTTGTACACAGTTTAGAGTGTGGTTTTGTACATAGTTTACAGTGTGTTTTTGAACACAGTTTACAGTGTGGTTTTGTACACAGTTTACAGTGAGGTTGGGAACAAAGTTGACAGTGAGGTTTTGTACACAGTTGACAGTGAGGTTTTGTACACAGTTTACAGTGAGGTTTTGAGCACAGTTTACAGTGTGGTTTTGTACACAGTTGACAGTGTGGTTTTGTACACAGTTTACAGTGAGGTTTTGTACACAGTTTACAGTGCGGTTTTGAACACAGTTCACAGTGTGGTTTTGTACACAGTTTACAGTGAGGTTTTGTACACAGTTTACAGTGTGGTTTTGTGCACAGTTTACAGTGTGGTTTTGTACACAGTTTACAGTGTGGCTTTGTACACAGTTCACAGTGTGGTTTTGTACACAGTTTACAGTGAGGTTTAGTACACAGTTGACAGTGAGGTTTTGTGCACAGTTTACAGTGAGGTTTTGAGCACAGTTTACAGTGAGGTTTTGAACACAGTTTACAGATTGTTTTTGAACACAGTTTACAGTGTGGTTTTGTACTCCGTTTACAGTGAGGTTGGGAACAAAGTTGACAGTGTGGTTTTGTGCACAGTTTAGAGTGTGGTTTTGTACACAGTTTACAGTGTGGTTTTTGTGCAAGTTTACAGTGTGGTTTTGTACACAGTTTACAGTGTGGTTTTGTACACAGTTTACAGTGAGGTTTTGTACACAGTTTACAGTGTGGTTTTGTACACAGTTTACAGTGAGGTTTTGAACACAGTTTACAGTGTGGTTTTGTACACAGTTGACAGTGAGGTTTTGTACACAGTTTACAGTGTGGTTTTGTGCACAGTTCACAGTGTGGTTTTGAGCACAGTTTACATTGAGGTTTTGTACACAGTTTACAGTGAGATTTTGAGCTCAGTTTACAGTGTTGTTTTGAACACAGTTTACATTGAGGTTTTGTACACAGTTTACAGTGAGGTTTTGAGCTCAGTTTGCAGTGAGTTTTTGAACACTGTTTACAGTGAGATTTTGAACATAGTTTATAGTGTGGTTTTGTACACAGTTTACAGTGAGGTTTTGAGCACAGTTTACAGTGTGGTTTTGAACACAGTTTACAGTGTGGTTTTGAGCACAGTTTACAGTGTGGTTTTGAACACAGTTTACAGTGTGGTTTTGTACACAGTTTACAGTGAGGTTTTGAACACAGTTTTCAGTGTGGTTTTTTACACAGTTTACAGTGAGGTTTTGAACACAGTTTACAGTGAGGTTTTGTACACAGTTTACAGTGAGGTTTTGTACACAGTTTACAGTGAGGTGTTGAACACAGTTTACAGTGAGGTATTGTACACAGTTTACAGTGTGGTTTTGTACACAGTTCACAGTGTGGTTTTGAGCACAGTTCACAGTGTGGTTTTGTATACAGTTTACAGTGAGGTTTTGAGCACAGTTTACAGTGTGGTTTTGAACACAGTTTACAGTGTGGTTTTGTACACAGTTTACAGTGAGGTTTTGAACACAGTTTACAGTGAGGTTTTGTACACAGTTCACAGTGTGGTTTTGTACATAGTTTACAGTGTGGTTTTGAACACAGTTCACAGTGTGGTTTTATATACAGTTTACACTAAGGTTTTGTACACAGTTTACAGTGTTGTTTTGGACACAGTTCACAGTGTGGTTTTATACCCAGTGTACAGTGAGGTTTTGTACACAGTTTACAGTGTGGTTTGAACACAGTTTACAGTGTGGTTTTGTACACAGTTTACAGTGTGGTTTTGTACATAGTTTACAGTGTGGTTTTGAACACAGTTCACAGTGTGGTTTTGTACACAATTTACAGTGTGGTTTTGTATACAGTTTACAGTGAGGTTTTGTACACAGTTTACAGTGTGGTTTTGTACACAGTTTACAGTGTGGATTTGTATACATTTTACAGTGAGGTTTTGTACACAGTTTACAGTGAGGGTTTGTACACAGTTGACAGTGAGGTTTTGTACACAGTTTACAGTGTGGTTTTGTGCACAGTTTACAGTGTGGAATTGTACACAGTTTACAGTGTGGCGTTGTACACAGTTCACAGTGTGGTTTTGTACACAGTTGACAGTGAGGCTTTGTACACAGTTTACAGTGAGGTTTTGATCACAGTTTACAGTGAGGTTTTGAACACAGTTCACAGTGTGGTTTTGTACACAGTTGACAGTGAGGTTTTGTACACAGTTTACAGTGTGGTTTTGTGCACAGTTTACAGTGTGGTTTTGAACACCATTTACAGTGAGGTTTTGAGCACAGTTTACAGTGAGGTTTTGTACACAGTTCACAGTGTGGTTTTGTACACAGTTTACAGTGTGGTTTTGTACACAGTTTACAGTGAGGTTTTGTACACAGTTTAGAGTGTGGTTTTGTACACAGTTTACAGTGTGGTTTTGTACACAGTTTACAGTGTGTTTTTGAACACACTTTACAGTGTGGTTTTGTACACAGTTTACAGTGAGATTGGGAACAAAGTTGACAGTGTGGTTTTGTACACAGTTTAGAGTGTGGTTTATTACACAGTTTACAGTGTGGTTTTGTACACAGTTCACAGTGTGGTTTTGAGCACAGTTTACATTGAGGTTTTGTACACAGTTGACAGTGAGGCTTTGTACACAGTTTACAGTGAGGTTTTGATCACAGTTTACAGTGAGATTTTGAACATAGTTTATAGTGTGGTTTTTTACACAGTTTACAGTGAGGTTTTTAACACAGTTCACAGTGTGGTTTTGTACACAGTTTACAGTGAGGTTTTGAACACAGTTTACAGTGAGATTTTGAACATAGTTTATAGTGTGGTTTTGTACACAGTTTACAGTGAGGTTTTTAGCACAGTTCACAGTGTGGTTTTGTGCACAGTTTACAGTGCGGTTTTGTACACAGTTTACAGTGTGGCTTTGTACACAGTTCACAGTGTGGTTTTGTACACAGTTTACAGTGAGGTTTAGTACACAGTTGACAGTGAGGTTTTGTGCACAGTTTACAGTGAGGTTTTGAGCACAGTTTACAGTGAGGTTTTGAACACAGTTTACAGTGTGGTTTTGTACACAGTTGACAGTGAGGTTTTGTACACAGTTTACAGTGTGTTTTTGAACACACTTTACAGTGTGGTTTTGTACACAGTTTACAGTGTGGTTTTGTACACAGTTGACAGTGAGGTTTTGTACACAGTTTAGAGTGAGGTTTTGTACACAGTTTACAGTGTGGTTTTGTACACAGTTTACAGTGTGTTTTTGAACACAGTTTACAGTGTGGTTTTGTACACAGTTTACAGTGAGGTTGGGAAAAAAGTTGACAGTGTGGTTTTGTACACAGTTTAGAGTGTGGTTTTGTACACAGTTTACAGTGTGGTTTTGTACACAGTTTACAGTGTGGATTTGTACACAGTTTACAGTGAGGTTTTGAACACAGTTTACAGTGAGGTTTTGAGCACAGTTTACAGTGTGGTTTTGAGCACAGTTTACAGTGAGGTTTTGAGCACAGTGTACAGTGTGGTTTTGAGCACAGTGTACAGAGAGGTTTTGAGCACAGTTTAATCTGTGGTTTTGAACACAGTTTACAGTGAGGTTTTGAGCACAGTTTACAGTGAGGATTTGAGCACAGTTTACAGTGAGGTTTTGTACGCAGTCTACAGTGAGGGTTTGTACACAGTTGACAGTGAGGTTTTGTACACAGTATACAGTGAGGTTTTGTACACAGTTTACAGTGAGTTTTTGAACACAGTTTACACTGTGGTTTTGTACACAGTTTACAGTGAGGTTTTGTACACAGTTTACAGTGTGGTTTTGTACACAGTTTACAGTGTGGTTTTGAGCACAGTGTACAGAGAGGTTTTGAGCACAGTTTAATCTGTGGTTTTGAACACAGTTTACAGTGAGGTTTTGAGCACAGTTTACAGTGAGGATTTGAGCACAGTTTAAAGTGAGGTTTTGTACGCAGTCTACAGTGAGGTATTGTACACAGTTTACAGTGAGGTTTTGTATACAGTTTACAGTGAGTTTTTGAACACAGTTTACACTGTGGTTTTGTGCACAGTTTACAGTGAGGTTTTGTACACAGTTTACAGTGAGGTTTTGTACACAGTTTACAGTGTGGTTTTGTACACAGTTTACAGTGAGGTTTTGTACACAGTATACAGTGTGGTTTTTTACACAGTTTACAGTGTGGTTTTGAACACCATTTACGGTGAGGTTTTGAGCACAGTTTACAGTGAGGTTTTGTACACAGTTTAGAGTGTGGTTTTGTACACAGTTTACAGTGTGGTTTTGTACACAGTTTACAGTGAGGTTTTGTACACAGTTTAGAGTGTGGTTTTGTACATAGTTTACAGTGTGTTTTTGAACACAGTTTACAGTGTGGTTTTGTACACAGTTCACAGTGAGGTTGGGAACAAAGTTGACAGTGAGGTTTTGTACACAGTTGACAGTGAGGTTTTGTACACAGTTTACAGTGAGGTTTTGAGCACAGTTTACAGTGTGGTTTTGTACACAGTTGACAGTGAGGTTTTGTACACAGTTTACAGTGAGGTTTTGTACACAGTTTACAGTGCGGTTTTGAACACAGTTCACAGTGTGGTTTTGTACACAGTTTACAGTGAGGTTTTGTACACAGTTTACAGTGAGGTTTTGTACACAGTTTACAGTGAGGGTTTGTACACAGTTGACAGTGAGGTTTTGTACACAGTTTACAGTGTGGTTTTGTGCACAGTTTACAGTGTGGTTTTGTACACAGTTTACAGTGTGGCTTTGTACACAGTTCACAGTGTGGTTTTGTACACAGTTTACAGTGAGGTTTAGTACACAGTTGACAGTGAGGTTTTGTGCACAGTTTACAGTGAGGTTTTGAGCACAGTTTACAGTGAGGTATTGAACACAGTTTACAGTGTGGTTTTGTACACAGTTGACAGTGAGGTTTTGTACACAGTTTAGAGTGAGGTTTTGTACACAGTTTACAGTGTGGTTTTGAACACAGTTTACAGTGTGGTTTTGTACACAGTTTACAGATTGTTTTTGAGCACAGTTTACAGTGTGGTTTTGTACTCCGTTTACAGTGAGGTTGGGAACAAAGTTGACAGTGTGGTTTTGTGCACAGTTTAGAGTGTGGTTTTGTACACAGTTTACAGTGTGGTTTTTGTGCAAGTTTACAGTGTGGTTTTGTACACAGTTTACAGTGTGGTTTTGTACACAGTTTACAGTGTGGTTTTGTACACAGTTTACAGTGAGGTTTTGTACACAGTTTACAGTGTGGTTTTGTACACAGTTTACAGTGAGGTTTTGAACACAGTTTACAGTGTGGTTTTGTACACAGTTTACCGTGAGGTTTTGAACACAGTTTACAGTGAGGTTTTGTACGCAGTTTACAGTGTGGTTTTGTACACAGTTTACAGTGAGGTTTTGAACACAGTTTACAGTGAGGTTTTGTACACAGTTTACAGTGAGGTTTTGAACACAGTTTACAGTGAGGTATTGTACACAGTTTACAGTGAGGTTTTGTACACAGTTCACAGTGTGGTTTTGAGCACAGTTTACATTGAGGTTTTGTACACAGTTTACAGTGAGATTTTGAGCTCAGTTTACAGTGTTGTTTTGAACACAGTTTACATTGAGGTTTTGTACACAGTTTACAGTGAGGTTTTGAGCTCAGTTTGCAGTGAGTTTTTGAACACTGTTTACAGTGAGATTTTGAACATAGTTTATAGTGTGGTTTTGTACACAGTTTACAGTGAGGTTTTTAACACAGTTCACAGTGTGGTTTTGTATACAGTTTACAGTGAGGTTTTGAGCACAGTTTTCAGTGTGGTTTTGAACACAGTTTACAGTGTGGTTTTGAGCACAGTTTACAGTGTGGTTTTGAACACAGTTTACAGTGTGGTTTTGTACACAGTTTACAGTGAGGTTTTGAACACAGTTTACAGTGTGGTTTTTTACACAGTTTACAGTGAGGTTTTGAACACAGTTTACAGTGAGGTTTTGTACACAGTTTACAGTGTGGTGTTGTACACAGTTTACAGTGAGGTTTTGAACACAGTTTACAGTGAGGTTTTGTACACAGTTTACAGTGAGGTGTTGAACACAGTTTACAGTGAGGTATTGTACACAGTTTACAGTGTGGTTTTGTACACAGTTCACAGTGTGGTTTTGAGCACAGTTCACAGTGTGGTTTTGTATACAGTTTACAGTGAGGTTTTGAGCACAGTTTACAGTGTGGTTTTGAACACAGTTTACAGTGTGGTTTTGAGCACAGTTTACAGTGTGGTTTTGAACACAGTTTACAGTGTGGTTTTGTACACAGTTTACAGTGAGGTTTTGAACACAGTTTACAGTGAGGTTTTGTACACAGTTCACAGTGTGGTTTTGTACATAGTTTACAGTGTGGTTTTGAACACAGTTCACAGTGTGGTTTTATATACAGTTTACACTAAGGTTTTGTACACAGTTTACAGTGTTGTTTTGGACACAGTTCACAGTGTGGTTTTATACCCAGTGTACAGTGAGGTTTTGTACACAGTTTACAGTGTGGTTTGAACACAGTTTACAGTGTGGTTTTGTACACAGTTTACAGTGTGGTTTTGTACATAGTTTACAGTGTGGTTTTGAACACAGTTCACAGTGTGGTTTTGTATACAGTTTACAGTGTGGTTTTGTATACAGTTTACAGTGAGGTTTTGTACACAGTTTACAGTGTGGTTTTGTACACAGTTTACAGTGTGGATTTGTATACATTTTACAGTGAGGTTTTGTACACAGTTTACAGTGAGGGTTTGTACACAGTTGACAGTGAGGTTTTGTACACAGTTTACAGTGTGGTTTTGTGCACAGTTTACAGTGTGGAATTGTACACAGTTTACAGTGTGGCGTTGTACACAGTTCACAGTGTGGTTTTGTACACAGTTGACAGTGAGGCTTTGTACACAGTTTACAGTGAGGTTTTGATCACAGTTTACAGTGAGGTTTTGAACACAGTTCACAGTGTGGTTTTGTACACAGTTGACAGTGAGGTTTTGTACACAGTTTACAGTGTGGTTTTGTGCACAGTTTACAGTGTGTTTTTGAACACCATTTACAGTGAGGTTTTGAGCACAGTTTACAGTGAGGTTTTGTACACAGTTCACAGTGTGGTTTTGTACACAGTTTACAGTGTGGTTTTGTACACAGTTTACAGTGAGGTTTTATACACAGTTTAGAGTGTGGTTTTGTACACAGTTTACAGTGTGGTTTTGTACACAGTTTACAGTGTGTTTTTGAACACACTTTACAGTGTGGTTTTGTACACAGTTTACAGTGAGATTGGGAACAAAGTTGACAGTGTGGTTTTGTACACAGTTTAGAGTGTGGTTTTGTACACAGTTTACAGTGTGGTTTTGTACACAGTTCACAGTGTGGTTTTGAGCACAGTTTACATTGAGGTTTTGTACACAGTTTACAGTGAGATTTTGAGCTCAGTTTACAGTGTTGTTTTGAACACAGCTTACATTGAGGTTTTGTACACAGTTTATCGTGAGATTTTGAGCTCAGTTTGCAGTGAGTTTTTGAACACAGTTTACAGTGAGATTTTGAACATAGTTTATAGTGTGGTTTTTTACACAGTTTACAGTGAGGTTTTTAACACAGTTCACAGTGTGGTTTTGTACACAGTTTACAGTGAGGTTTTGAACACAGTTTACAGTGAGATTTTGAACATAGTTTATAGTGTGGTTTTGTACACAGTTTACAGTGAGGTTTTTAACACAGTTCACAGTGTGGTTTTGTACACAGTTTACAGTGAGGTTTTGAACACAGTTTACAGTGAGGTTTTGTACACAGTTCACAGTGTGGTTTTGTACATAGTTTACAGTGTGGTTTTGAACACAGTTCACAGTGTGGTTTTATACACAGTTTACAGTGAGGTTTTGTACACAGTTTACAGTGTGGTTTTGTACATAGTTTACAGTGTGATTTTGTACACAGTTTACAGTGTGGTTTTGTACATAGTTTACAGTGTGGTTTTTTTCACAGTTTACAGTGTGGTTTTGTACATAGTTTACAGTGTGGTTTTTAACACAGTTCACAGTGTGGTTTTATACACAGTTTACAGTGAGGTTTTGTACACAGTTTACAGTGTGGTTTTGTACACAGTTTACAGTGTGGTTTTGTACATAGTTTACAGTGAGTTTTTGTACACAGTTGACAGTGAGGTTTTGTACACAGTTTACAGTGTGGTTTTGTATACAGTTTACAGTGAGGTTTTGTACACAGTTTACACTGAGGTTTTGTACACAGTTTACAGTGTCGTTTTGTACACAGTTTACAGTGAGGTTTTGTACACAGTTTACAGTGAGGGTTTGTACACAGTTGACAGGTTTTGTGCACAGTTTACAGTGTGGTTTTGTGCACAGTTTACAGTGTGGTTTTGTGCACAGTTTACAGTGTGGTTTTGTACACAGTTGACAGTGAGGTTTTGTACACAGTTTAGAGTGAGGTTTTGTACACAGTTTACAGTGTGGATTTGAACACAGTTTACAGTGTGGTTTTGTACACAGTTTACAGATTGTTTTTGAACACAGTTTACAGTGTGGTTTTGTACTCCGTTTACAGTGAGGTTGGGAACAAAGTTGACAGTGTGGTTTTGTGCACAGTTTAGAGTGTGGTTTTGTACACAGTTTACAGTGTGGTTTTTGTGCAAGTTTACAGTGTGGTTTTGTACACAGTTTACAGTGTGGTTTTGTACACAGTTTACAGTGTGGTTTTGTACACAGTTTACAGTGAGGTTTTGTACACAGTTTACAGTGAGGTTTTGAACACAGTTTACAGTGTGGTTTTGTACACAGTTTACCGTGAGGTTTTGAACACAGTTTACAGTGAGGTTTTGTACACAGTTTACAGTGTGGTTTTGTACACAGTTTACAGTGAGGTTTTGAACACAGTTTACAGTGAGGTTTTGTACACAGTTTACAGTGAGGTTTTGAACACAGTTTACAGTGAGGTATTGTACACAGTTTACAGTGTGGTTTTGTACACAGTTCACAGTGTGGTTTTGAGCACAGTTTACATTGAGGTTTTGTACACAGTTTACAGTGAGATTTTGAGCTCAGTTTACAGTGTTGTTTTGAACACAGTTTACATTGAGGTTTTGTACACAGTTTACAGTGAGGTTTTGAGCTCAGTTTGCAGTGAGTTTTTGAACACTGTTTACAGTGAGATTTTGAACATAGTTTATAGTGTGGTTTTGTACACAGTTTACAGTGAGGTTTTTAACACAGTTCACAGTGTGGTTTTGTATACAGTTTACAGTGAGGTTTTGAGCACAGTTTTCAGTGTGGTTTTGAACACAGTTTACAGTGTGGTTTTGAGCACAGTTTACAGTGTGGTTTTGAACACAGTTTACAGTGTGGTTTTGTACACAGTTTACAGTGAGGTTTTGAACACAGTTTACAGTGTGGTTTTTTACACAGTTTACAGTGAGGTTTTGAACACAGTTTACAGTGAGGTTTTGTACACAGTTTACAGTGTGGTTTTGTACACAGTTTACAGTGAGGTTTTGAACACAGTTTACAGTGAGGTTTTGTACACAGTTTACAGTGAGGTGTTGAACACAGTTTACAGTGAGGTATTGTACACAGTTTACAGTGTGGTTTTGTACACAGTTCACAGTGTGGTTTTGAGCACAGTTCACAGTGTGGTTTTGTATACAGTTTACAGTGAGGTTTTGAGCACAGTTTACAGTGTGGTTTTGAACACAGTTTACAGTGTGGTTTTGAGCACAGTTTACAGTGAGGTTTTGAACACAGTTTACAGTGAGGTTTTGTACACAGTTCACAGTGTGGTTTTGTACATAGTTTACAGTGTGGTTTTGAACACAGTTCACAGTGTGGTTTTATATACAGTTTACACTAAGGTTTTGTACACAGTTTACAGTGTTGTTTTGGACACAGTTCACAGTGTGGTTTTATACCCAGTGTACAGTGAGGTTTTGTACACAGTATACAGTGTGGTTTGAACACAGTTTACAGTGTGGTTTTGTACACAGTTTACAGTGTGGTTTTGTACATAGTTTACAGTGTGGTTTTGAACACAGTTCACAGTGTGGTTTTGTACACAGTTTACAGTGTGGTTTTGTATACAGTTTACAGTGAGGTTTTGTACACAGTTTACAGTGTGGTTTTGTACACAGTTTACAGTGTGGATTTGTATACATTTTACAGTGAGGTTTTGTACACAGTTTACAGTGAGGGTTTGTACACAGTTGACAGTGAGGTTTTGTACACAGTTTACAGTGTGGTTTTGTGCACAGTTTACAGTATGGAATTGTACACAGTTTACAGTGTGGCGTTGTACACAGTTCACAGTGTGGTTTTGTACACAGTTGACAGTGAGGCTTTGTACACAGTTTACAGTGAGGTTTTGATCACAGTTTACAGTGAGGTTTTGAACACAGTTCACAGTGTGGTTTTGTACACAGTTGACAGTGAGGTTTTGTACACAGTTTACAGTGTGGTCTTGTGCACAGTTTACAGTGTGGTTTTGAACACCATTTACAGTGAGGTTTTGAGCACAGTTTACAGTGAGGTTTTGTACACAGTTCACAGTGCGGTTTTGGACACAGTTTACAGTGTGGTTTTGTACACAGTTTACAGTGAGGTTTTGTACACAGTTTAGAGTGTGGTTTTGTACACAGTTTACAGTGTGGTTTTGTACACAGTTTACAGTGTGTTTTTGAACACACTTTACAGTGTGGTTTTGTACACAGTTTACAGTGAGATTGGGAACAAAGTTGACAGTGTGGTTTTGTACACAGTTTAGAGTGTGGTTTTGTACACAGTTTACAGTGTGGTTTTGTACACAGTTCACAGTGTGGTTTTGAGCACAGTTTACATTGAGGTTTTGTACACAGTTTACAGTGAGATTTTGAGCTCAGTTTACAGTGTTGTTTTGAACACAGCTTACATTGAGGTTTTGTACACAGTTTATCGTGAGATTTTGAGCTCAGTTTGCAGTGAGTTTTTGAACACAGTTTACAGTGAGATTTTGAACATAGTTTATAGTGTGGTTTTTTACACAGTTTACAGTGAGGTTTTTAACACAGTTCACAGTGTGGTTTTGTACACAGTTTACAGTGAGGTTTTGAACACAGTTTACAGTGAGATTTTGAACATAGTTTATAGTGTGGTTTTGTACACAGTTTACAGTGAGGTTTTTAACACAGTTCACAGTGTGGTTTTGTACACAGTTTACAGTGAGGTTTTGAACACAGTTTACAGTGAGGTTTTGTACACAGTTCACAGTGTGGTTTTGTACATAGTTTACAGTGTGGTTTTGAACACAGTTCACAGTGTGGTTTTATACACAGTTTACAGTGAGGTTTTGTACACAGTTTACAGTGTGGTTTTGTACATAGTTTACAGTGTGATTTTGTACACAGTTTACAGTGTGGTTTTGTACATAGTTTACAGTGTGGTTTTTTTCACAGTTTACAGTGTGGTTTTGTACATAGTTTACAGTGTGGTTTTTAACACAGTTCACAGTGTGGTTTTATACACAGTTTACAGTGAGGTTTTGTAC
Source organism: Chiloscyllium punctatum (assembly GCF_047496795.1). Taxonomy (NCBI): domain Eukaryota; kingdom Metazoa; phylum Chordata; class Chondrichthyes; order Orectolobiformes; family Hemiscylliidae; genus Chiloscyllium; species Chiloscyllium punctatum. Next base: position 29,537,988 of record NC_092788.1, read on the forward strand.
ACAGTTTACAGTGTGGTTTTGTACACAGTTTACAGTGTGGTTTTGTACATAGTTTACAGTGAGTTTTTGTACACAGTTGACAGTGAGGTTTTGTACACAGTTTACAGTGTGGTTTTGTATACAGTTTACAGTGAGGTTTTGTACACAGTTTACACTGAGGTTTTGTACACAGTTTACAGTGAGGGTTTGTACACAGTTGACAGTTAGGTTTTGTGCACAGTTTACAGTGTGGTTTTGTGCACAGTTTACAGTGTGGTTTTGTGCACAGTTTACAGTGTGGTTTTGTACACAGTTGACAGTGAGGTTTTGTACACAGTTTAGAGTGAGGTTTTGTACACAGTTTACAGTGTGGATTTGAACACAGTTTACAGTGTGGTTTTGTACACAGTTTACAGATTGTTTTTGAACACAGTTTACAGTGTGGTTTTGTACTCCGTTTACAGTGAGGTTGGGAACAAAGTTGACAGTGTGGTTTTGTGCACAGTTTAGAGTGTGGTTTTGTACACAGTTTACAGCGTGGTTTTGTACACAGTTTACAGTGTGGTTTTGAGCACAGTTTACAGTGTGGTTTTGTACACAGTTTACACTAAGGTTCTGAACACAGTTTACAGGGTGGTGATCTACACAGTTTACAGTGAGGTTTTGAACACAGTTTACAGTGAGGTTTTGAGCACAGTTTAAAGTGAGGTTTTGAGCACAGTTTACAGTGTGGTTTTGAGCACAGTTTACAGTGTGGTTTTGTACACAGTTTACAGTGTGGTTTTGAGCACAGTTTACAGTGTGGTTTTGAGCACAGTGTACAGAGAGGTTTTGAGCACAGTTTAATCTGTGGTTTTGAACACAGTTTACAGTGAGGTTTTGTACACAGTTGACAGTGAGGTTTTGTACACAGTTTACAGTGAGGTTTTGTACACAGTTTACAGTGAGGTTTTGAGCACAGTTTACAGTGAGGTTTTGAACACAGTTCACAGTGTGGTTTTGTACACAGTTGACAGTGAGGTTTTGTACACAGTTTACAGTGTGGTTTTGTACACAGTTTACAGTGTGGTTTTGAACACCATTTACAGTGAGGTTTTGTACACAGTTTAGAGTGTGGTTTTGTACACAGTTTACAGTGTGGTTTTGTACACAGTTTACAGTGTGGTTTTGTCCACAGTTTATTGTGTGGCTTTATGCACAGTTTACAGTGTGGTTTTGTACACAGTTTACACTGAGGTTTTGTACACAGTTTACAGTGAGGTTTTGTACACAGTTTACAGTGAAGGTTTGAGTACAGTTTACAGTGTGGTTTTGTACACAGTTGACAGTGAGGTTTTGTACACAGTTTAGAGTGAGGTTTTGTACACAGTTTACAGTGTGGATTTGAACACAGTTTACAGTGTGGTTTTGTACACAGTTTACAGATTGTTTTTGAACACAGTTTACAGTGTGGTTTTGTACTCCGTTTACAGTGAGGTTGGGAACAAAGTTGACAGTGTGGTTTTGTGCACAGTTTAGAGTGTGGTTTTGTACACAGTTTACAGTGTGGTTTTGAGCACAGTTTACAGTGTGGTTTTGTACACAGTTTACACTAAGGTTCTGAACACAGTTTACAGTGTGGTGATCTACACAGTTTACAGTGAGGTTTTGAACACAGTTTACAGTGAGGTTTTGAGCACAGTTTAAAGTGAGGTTTTGAGCACAGTTTACAGTGTGGTTTTGAGCACAGTTTACAGTGTGGTTTTGTACACAGTTTACAGTGTGGTTTTGAGCACAGTTTACAGTGTGGTTTTGAGCACAGTGTACAGAGAGGTTTTGAGCACAGTTTAATCTGTGGTTTTGAACACAGTTTACAGTGAGGTTTTGTACACAGTTGACAGTGAGGTTTTGTACACAGTTTACAGTGAGGTTTTGTACACAGTTTACAGTGAGGTTTTGAGCACAGTTTACAGTGAGGTTTTGAACACAGTTCACAGTGTGGTTTTGTACACAGTTGACAGTGAGGTTTTGTACACAGTTTACAGTGTGGTTTTGTACACAGTTTACAGTGTGGTTTTGAACACCATTTACAGTGAGGTTTTGAGCACAGTTTACAGTGAGGTTTTGTACACAGTTTAGAGTGTGGTTTTGTACACAGTTTACAGTGTGGTTTTGTACACAGTTTACAGTGAGGTTTTGTACACAGTTTAGAGTGTGGTTTTGTACACAGTTTACAGTGTGGTTTTGTACACAGTTTACAGTGTGTTTCTGAACACAGTTTACAGTGTGGTTTTGTACACAGTTTACAGTGAGGTTGGGAACAAAGTTGACAGTGTGGTTTTGTACACAGTTTACAGTGTGGTTTTGTACACAGTTTACCGTGTGGTTTTGTACACAGTTTACAGTGTGGATTTGTACACAGTTTACAGTGAGGTTTTGAACACAGTTTACAGTGAGGTTTTGAGCACAGTTTACAGTGTGGTTTTGAGCACAGTTTACAGTGAGGTTTTGAGCACAGTGTACAGCGTGGTTTTGAGCACAGTGTACAGAGAGGTTTTGAGCACAGTTTAATCTGTGGTTTTGAACACAGTTTACAGTGAGGTTTTGAGCACAGTTTACAGTGAGGATTTGAGCACAGTTTACAGTGAGGTTTTGTACGCAGTCTACAGTGAGGGTTTGTACACAGTTGACAGTGAGGTTTTGTACACAGTATACAGTGAGGTTTTGTACACAGTTTACAGTGAGTTTTTCAACACAGTTTACACTGTGGTTTTGTACACAGTTTACAGTGAGTTTTTGTACACAGTTTACAGTGAGGTTTTGTACACAGTTTACAGTGTGGTTTTGTACATAGTTTACAGTGTGGTTTTGAGCACAGTGTACAGAGAGGTTTTGAGCACAGTTTACACTGAGGTTTTGTACACAGTTTACAGTGTCGTTTTGTACACAGTTTACAGTGAGGTTTTGTACACAGTTTACAGTGAGGGTTTGTACACAGTTGACAGTTAGGTTTTGTGCACAGTTTACAGTGTGGTTTTGTGCACAGTTTACAGTGTGGTTTTGTGCACAGTTTACAGTGTGGCTTTGTACACAGTTCACACTGAGGTTTTGTACACAGTTCACACTGAGGTTTTGTACACAGTTTACAATGTGGTTTTGTCCACAGTTTATTGTGTGGCTTTATGCACAGTTTACAGTGTGGTTTTGTACACAGTTTACACTGAGGTTTTGTACACAGTTTACAGTGAGGTTTTGTACACAGTTTACAGTGAAGTTTTGAGCACAGTTTACAGTGTGGTTTTGTACACAGTTGACAGTGAGGTTTTGTACACAGTTTAGAGTGAGGTTTTGTACACAGTTTACAGTGTGGATTTGAAAACAGTTTACAGTGTGGTTTTGTACACAGTTTACAGATTGTTTTTGAACACAGTTTACAGTGTGGTTTTGTACTCCGTTTACAGTGAGGTTGGGAACAAAGTTGACAGTGTGGTTTTGTGCACAGTTTAGAGTGTGGTTTTGTACACAGTTTACAGTGTGGTTTTTTTGTGCAAGTTTACAGTGTGGTTTTGTACACAGTTTACAGTGTGGTTTTGTACACAGTTTACAATGTGGTTTTGTACACAGTTTACAGTGTGGTTTTGTACACAGTTTACAGTGTGGTTTTGTACACAGTTTACAGTGTGGTTTTGAGCACAGTTTACAGTGTGGTTTTGTACACAGTTTACACTAAGGTTCTGAACACAGTTTACAGTGTGGTGATCTACACAGTTTACAGTGAGGTTTTGAACACAGTTTACAGTGAGGTTTTGAGCACAGTTTAAAGTGAGGTTTTGAGCACAGTTTACAGTGTGGTTTTGAGCACAGTTTACAGTGTGGTTTTGTACACAGTTTACAGTGTGGTTTTCAGCACAGTTTACAGTGTGGTTTTGAGCACAGTGTACAGAGAGGTTTTGAGCACAGTTTAATCTGTGGTTTTGAACACTGTTTACAGTGAGGTTTTGTACACAGTTGACAGTGAGGTTTTGTACACAGTTTACAGTGAGGTTTTGTACACAGTTTACAGTGAGGTTTTGAGCACAGTTTACAGTGAGGTTTTGAACACAGTTCACAGTGTGGTTTTGTACACAGTTGACAGTGAGGTTTTGTACACAGTTTACAGTGTGGTTTTGTACACAGTTTACAGTGTGGTTTTGAACACCATTTACAGTGAGGTTTTGAGCACAGTTTACAGTGAGGTTTTGTACACAGTTTACAGTGTGGTTTTGTACACAGTTTACAGTGTGGTTTTGTACACAGTTTACAGTGTGGTTTTGTACACAGTTTACAGTGTGTTTTTGAACACAGTTTACAGTGTGGTTTTGTACACAGTTTACAGTGAGGTTGGGAACAAAGTTGACAGTGTGGTTTTGTACACAGTTTACAGTGTGGTTTTGTACACAGTTTACAGTGTGGATTTGTACACAGTTTACAGTGAGGTTTTGAACACAGTTTACAGTGAGGTTTTGAGCACAGTTTACAGTGTGGTTTTGAGCACAGTTTACAGTGAGATTTTGAGCACAGTGTACAGTGTGGTTTTGAGCACAGTGTACAGAGAGGTTTTGAGCACAGTTTAATCTGTGGTTTTGAACACAGTTTACAGTGAGGTTTTGAGCACAGTTTACAGTGAGGATTTGAGCACAGTTTACAGTGAGGTTTTGTACGCAGTCTACAGTGAGGGTTTGTACACAGTTGACAGTGAGGTTTTGTACACAGTATACAGTGAGGTTTTGTACACAGTTTACAGTGAGTTTTTGAACACAGTTTACACTGTGGTTTTGTACACAGTTTACAGTGAGGTTTTGTACACAGTTTACAGTGAGGTTTTGTACACAGTTTACAGTGTGGTTTTGTACATAGTTTACAGTGTGGTTTTGAGCACAGTGTACAGAGAGGTTTTGAGCACAGTTTAATCTGTGGTTTTGAACACAGTTTACAGTGAGGTTTTGAGCACAGTTTACAGTGAGGATTTGAGCACAGTTTAAAGTGAGGTTTTGTACGCAGTCTACAGTGAGGTATTGTACACAGTTTACAGTGAGGTTTTGTACACAGTTTACAGTGAGTTTTTGAACACAGTTTACACTGTGGTTTTGTGCACAGTTTACAGTGAGGTTTTGTACACAGTTTACAGTGAGGTTTTGTACACAGTTTACAGTGTGGTTTTGTACACAGTTTACAGTGAGGTTTTGAACACAGTTTACAGTGTGGTTTTGTACACAGTTTACAGTGAGGTTTTGAACACAGTTTACAGTGAGGTTTTGTACACAGTTTACAGTGTGGTTTTGTACACAGTTTACAGTGAGGTTTTGAACACAGTTTACAGTGAGGTTTTGTACACAGTTTACAGTGAGGTTTTGAACACAGTTTACAGTGAGGTATTGTACACAGTTTACAGTGAGGTTTTGTACACAGTTCACAGTGTGGTTTTGAGCACAGTTTACATTGAGGTTTTGTACACAGTTTACAGTGAGATTTTGAGCTCAGTTTACAGTGTTGTTTTGAACACAGTTTACATTGAGGTTTTGTACACAGTTTACAGTGAGGTTTTGAGCTCAGTTTACAGTGAGGTTTTGAACACTGTTTACAGAGAGATTTTGAACATAGTTTATAGTGTGGTTTTGTACACAGTTTACAGTGAGGTTTTTAACACAGTTCACAGTGTGGTTTTGTATACAGTTTACAGTGAGGTTTTGAGCACAGTTTACAGTGTGGTTTTGAACACAGTTTACAGTGTGGTTTTGAGCACAGTTTACAGTGTGGTTTTGAACACAGTTCACAGTGTGGTTTTGTATACAGTTTACAGAGAGGTTTTGAGCACAGTTTAATCTTTGGTTTTGAACACTGTTTACAGTGAGGTTTTGTACACAGTTGACAGTGAGGTTTTGTACACAGTTTACAGTGAGGTTTTGTACACAGTTTACAGTGAGGTTTTGAGCACAGTTTACAGTGAGGTTTTGAACACAGTTCACAGTGTGGTTTTGTACACAGTTGACAGTGAGGTTTTGTACACAGTTTACAGTGTGGTTTTGTACACAGTTTACAGTGTGGTTTTGAACACCATTTACAGTGAGGTTTTGAGCACAGTTTACAGTGAGGTTTTGTACACAGTTTACAGTGTGGTTTTGTACACAGTTTACAGTGTGGTTTTGTACACAGTTTACAGTGAGGTTTTGTACACAGTTTACAGTGTGGTTTTGTACACAGTTTACAGTGTGTTTTTGAACACAGTTTACAGTGTGGTTTTGTACACAGTTTACAGTGAGGTTGGGAACAAAGTTGACAGTGTGGTTTTGTACACAGTTTAGAGTGTGGTTTTGTACACAGTTTACAGTGTGGTTTTGTACACAGTTTACAGTGTGGATTTGTACACAGTTTACAGTGAGGTTTTGAACACAGTTTACAGTGAGGTTTTGAGCACAGTTTACAGTGTGGTTTTGAGCACAGTTTACAGTGAGGTTTTGAGCACAGTGTACAGTGTGGTTTTGAGCACAGTGTACAGAGAGGTTTTGAGCACAGTTTAATCTGTGGTTTTGAACACAGTTTACAGTGAGGTTTTGAGCACAGTTTACAGTGAGGATTTGAGCACAGTTTACAGTGAGGTTTTGTACGCAGTCTACAGTGAGGGTTTGTACACAGTTGACAGTGAGGTTTTGTACACAGTATACAGTGAGGTTTTGTACACAGTTTACAGTGAGTTTTTGAACACAGTTTACACTGTGGTTTTGTACACAGTTTACAGTGAGGTTTTGTACACAGTTTACAGTGAGGTTTTGTACACAGTTTACAGTGTGGTTTTGTACATAGTTTACAGTGTGGTTTTGAGCACAGTGTACAGAGAGGTTTTGAGCACAGTTTAATCTGTGGTTTTGAACACAGTTTACAGTGAGGTTTTGAGCACAGTTTACAGTGAGGATTTGAGCACAGTTTAAAGTGAGGTTTTGTACGCAGTCTACAGTGAGGTATTGTACACAGTTTACAGTGAGGTTTTGTACACAGTTTACAGTGAGTTTTTGAACACAGTTTACACTGTGGTTTTGTGCACAGTTTACAGTGAGGTTTTGTACACAGTTTACAGTGAGGTTTTGTACACAGTTTACAGTGTGGTTTTGTACACAGTTTACAGTGAGGTTTTCAACACAGTTTACAGTGTGGTTTTGTACACAGTTTACAGTGAGGTTTTGAACACAGTTTACAGTGAGGTTTTGTACACAGTTTACAGTGTGGTTTTGTACACAGTTTACAGTGAGGTTTTGAACACAGTTTACAGTGAGGTTTTGTACACAGTTTACAGTGAGGTTTTGAACACAGTTTGCAGTGAGGTATTGTACACAGTTTACAGTGAGGTTTTGTACACAGTTCACAGTGTGGTTTTGAGCACAGTTTACATTGAGGTTTTGTACACAGTTTACAGTGAGATTTTGAGCTCAGTTTACAGTGTTGTTTTGAACACAGTTTACAGTGAGATTTTGAACATAGTTTATAGTGTGGTTTTGTACACAGTTTACAGTGAGGTTTTTAACACAGTTCACAGTGTGGTTTTGTATACAGTTTACAGTGAGGTTTTGAGCACAGTTTACAGTGTGGTTTTGAACACAGTTTACAGTGTGGTTTTGAGCACAGTTTACAGTGTGGTTTTGAACACAGTTCACAGTGTGGTTTTGTATACAGTTTACAGTGAGGTTTTGAGCACAGTTTACAGTGTGGTTTTGAACACAGTTTACAGTGTGGTTTTTTGCACAGTTTACAGTGTGGTTTTGAACACAGTTTACAGTGTGGTTTTGTACACAGTTTACAGTGAGGTTTTGAACACAGTTTACAGTGAGGTTTTGTACACAGTTCACAGTGTGGTTTTGTACATAGTTTACAGTGTGGTTTTGAACACAGTTCACAGTGTGGTTTTATATACAGTTTACACTAAGGTTTTGTACACAGTTTACAGTGTTGTTTTGAACACAGTTCACAGTGTGGTTTTATACCCAGTTCACAGTGTGGTTTTGTATACAGTTTACAGTGAGGTTTTGTACACAGTTTACAGTGTGGTTTTGTACACAGTTTACAGTGTGGATTTGTATACAGTTTACAGTGAGGTTTTGTACACAGTTTACAGTGAGGTTTTGTACACAGTTTACAGTGAGGGTTTGTACACAGTTGACAGTGAGGTTTTGTACACAGTTTACAGTGTGGTTTTGTACACAGTTTACAGTGTGGCGTTGTACGCAGTTCACAGTGTGGTTTTGTACACAGTTGACAGTGAGGTTTTGTACACAGTTAACAGTGAGGTTTTGTACACAGTTTACAGTGAGGTTTTGATCACAGTTTACAGTGAGGTTTTGAACACAGTTCACAGTGTGGTTTTGTACACAGTTGACAGTGAGGTTTTGTACACAGTTTACAGTGTGGTTTTGTACACAGTTTACAGTGTGGTTTTGAACACCATTTACAGTGAGGTTTTGAGCACAGTTTACAGTGAGGTTTTGTACACAGTTTACAGTGTGGTTTTGTACACAGTTTACAGTGTGGTTTTGTACACAGTTTACAGTGAGGTTTTGTACACAGTTTACAGTGTGGTTTTGTACACAGTTTACAGTGTGGTTTTGTACACAGTTTACAGTGTGGTTTTGTACACAGTTTACAGTGTGTTTTTGAACGCAGTTTACAGTGTGGTTTTGTACACAGTTTACAGTGAGATTGGGAACATAGTTGACAGTGTGGTTTTGTACACAGTTTAGAGTGTGGTTTTGTACACAGTTTACAGTGTGGTTTTGTACACAGTTCACAGTGTGGTTTTGAGCACAGTTTACATTGAGGTTTTGTACACAGTTTACAGTGAGATTTTGAGCTCAGTTTACAGTGTTGTTTTGAACACAGTTTACATTGAGGTTTTGTACACAGTTTATCGTGAGATTTTGAGCTCAGTTTGCAGTGAGTTTTTGAACACAGTTTACAGTGAGATTTTGAACATAGTTTATAGTGTGGTTTTGTACGCAGTTTACAGTGAGGTTTTTAACACAGTTCACAGTGTGGTTTTGTACACAGTTTACAGTGAGGTTTTGAACACAGTTTACAGTGAGGTTTTGTACACAGTTCACAGTGTGGTTTTGTACATAGTTTACAGTGTGGTTTTGAACACAGTTCACAGTGTGGTTTTATACACAGTTTACAGTGAGGTTTTGTACACAGTTTACAGTGTGGTTTTGTACATAGTTTACAGTGTGGTTTTTAACACAGTTCACAGTGTGGTTTTATACACAGTTTACAGTGAGGTTTTGTACACAGTTTACAGTGTGGTTTTGTACACAGTTTACAGTGTGGTTTTGTATACAGTTTACAGTGAGTTTTTGTACACAGTTGACAGTGAGGTTTTGTACACAGTTTACAGTGAGGTTTTGTACACAGTTTACACTGAGGTTTTGTACACAGTTTACAGTGTCGTTTTGTACACAGTTTACAGTGAGGTTTTGAACACAGTTTACAGTGAGGTTTTGTAAACAGTTTACAGTGAGGTTTTGAACACAGTTTACAGTGAGGTATTGTATACAGTTTACAGTGAGGTTTTGTACACAGTTCACAGTGTGGTTTTGAGCACAGTTTACATTGAGGTTTTGTACACAGTTTACAGTGAGATTTTAAGCTCAGTTTACAGTGTTGTTTTGAACACAGTTTACATTGAGGTTTTGTACACAGTTTACAGTGAGGTTTTGAGCTCAGTTTGCAGTGAGTTTTTGAACACTGTTTACAGTGAGATTTTGAACATAGTTTATAGTGTGGTTTTGTACACAGTTTACAGTGAGGTTTTTAACACAGTTCACAGTGTGGTTTTGTATACAGTTTACAGTGAGGTTTTGAGCACAGTTTACAGTGTGGTTTTGAACACAGTTTACAGTGTGGTTTTGAGCACAGTTTACAGTGTGGTTTTGAACAGAGTTTACAGTGTGGTTTTGTACACAGTTTACAGTGAGGTTTTGAACAAAGTTTACAGTGTGGTTTTTTACACAGGTTACAGTGTGGTTTTGTACATAGTTTACAGTGTGGTTTTGAACACAGTTCACAGTGTGGTTTTATACACAGTTTACAGTGAGGTTTTGTACACAGTTTACAGTGTGGTTTTGTATATAGTTTACAGTGTGATTTTGTACACAGTTTACAGTGTGGTTTTGAACACAGTTCACAGTGTGGTTTTATACACAGTTTACAGTGAGGTTTTGTACACAGTTTACAGTGTGGTTTTGTACATAGTTTACAGTGTGGTTTTTTTTCACAGTTTACAGTGTGGTTTTGTACATAGTTTACAGTGTGGTTTTTAACACAGTTCACAGTGTGGTTTTATACACAGTTTACAGTGAGGTTTTGTACACAGTTTACAGTGTGGTTTTGTACACAGTTTACAGTGTGGTTTTGTATACAGTTTACAGTGAGTTTTTGTACACAGTTGACAGTGAGGTTTTGTACACAGTTTACAGTGAGGTTTTGTACACAGTTTACACTGAGGTTTTGTACACAGTTTACAGTGTCGTTTTGTACACAGTTTACAGTGAGGTTTTGAACACAGTTTACAGTGAGGTTTTGTACACAGTTTACAGTGAGGTTTTGAACACAGTTTACAGTGAGGTATTGTATACAGTTTACAGTGAGGTTTTGTACACAGTTCACAGTGTGGTTTTGAGCACAGTTTACATTGAGGTTTTGTACACAGTTTACAGTGAGATTTTGAGCTCAGTTTACAGTGTTGTTTTGAACACAGTTTACATTGAGGTTTTGTACACAGTTTACAGTGAGGTTTTGAGCTCAGTTTGCAGTGAGTTTTTGAACACTGTTTACAGTGAGATTTTGAACATAGTTTATAGTGTGGTTTTGTACACAGTTTACAGTGAGGTTTTTAACACAGTTCGCAGTGTGGTTTTGTATACAGTTTACAGTGAGGTTTTGAGCACAGTTTACAGTGTGGTTTTGAACACAGTTTACAGTGTGGTTTTGAGCACAGTTTACAGTGTGGTTTTGAACACAGTTTACAGTGTGGTTTTGTACACAGTTTACAGTGAGGTTTTGAACACAGTTTACAGTGTGGTTTTTTACACAGGTTACAGTGAGGTTTTGAACACAGTTTACAGTGAGGTTTTGTACACAGTTTACAGTGTGGTTTTGTACACAGTTTACAGTGAGGTTTTGAACACAGTTTACAGTGAGGTTTTGTACACAGTTTACAGTGAGGTTTTGAACACAGTTTACAGTGAGGTATTGTACACAGTTTACAGTGTGGTTTTGTACACAGTTCACAGTGTGGTTTTGAGCACAGTTCACAGTGTGGTTTTGTATACAGTTTACAGTGAGGTTTTGAGCACAGTTTACAGTGTGGTTTTGAACACAGTTTACAGTGTGGTTTTGAACACAGTTTACAGTGTGGTTTTGAGCACAGTTTACAGTGTGGTTTTGAACACAGTTTACAGTGTGGTTTTGTACACAGTTTACAGTGAGGTTTTAAACACAGTTTACAGTGAGGTTTTGTACACAGTTCACAGTGTGGTTTTGTACATAGTTTACAGTGTGGTTTTGAACACAGTTCACAGTGTGGTTTTATATACAGTTCACACTAAGGTTTTGTACACAGTTTACAGTGTTGTTTTGAACACAGTTCACAGTGTGGTTTTATACCCAGTGTACAGTGAGGTTTTGTACACAGTTTACAGTGTGGTTTGAACACAGTTTACAGTGTGGTTTTGTACACATTTTACAGTGTGGTTTTGTACATAGTTTACAGTGTGGTTTTGAACACAGTTTACAGTGTGGTTTTGTACACAGTTTACAGTGTGGTTTTGTATACAGTTTACAGTGAGGTTTTGAGCACAGTTTACAGTGTGGTTTTGAACACAGTTTACAGTGTGGTTTTGAGCACAGTTTACAGTGTGGTTTTGAACACAGTTTACAGTGTGGTTTTGTACACAGTTTACAGTGAGGTTTTAAACACAGTTTACAGTGAGGTTTTGTACACAGTTCACAGTGTGGTTTTGTACATAGTTTACAGTGTGGTTTTGAACACAGTTCACAGTGTGGTTTTATATACAGTTCACACTAAGGTTTTGTACACAGTTTACAGTGTTGTTTTGAACACAGTTCACAGTGTGGTTTTATACCCAGTGTACAGTGAGGTTTTGTACACAGTTTACAGTGTGGTTTGAACACAGTTTACAGTGTGGTTTTGTACACATTTTACAGTGTGGTTTTGTACATAGTTTACAGTGTGGTTTTGAACACAGTTCACAGTGTGGTTTTGTACACAGTTTACAGTGTGGTTTTGTATACAGTTTACAGTGAGGTTTTGTACACAGTTTACAGTGTGGTTTTGTACACAGTTTACAGTGTGGATTTGTATACACTTTACAGTGAGGTTTTGTACACAGTTTAGAGTGAGGTTTTGTACACAGTTTACAGTGAGGGTTTGTACACAGTTGACAGTGAGGTTTTGTACACAGTTTACACTGTGGTTTTGTGCACGGTTTACAGTGTGGTTTTGTACACAGTTTACAGTGTGGGGTTGTACACAGTTTACAGTGTGGTTTTGTACACAGTTGACAGTGAGGTTTTGTACACAGTTCACAGTGTGGTTTTGTACACAGTTGACAGTGAGGTTTTGTACACAGTTTACAGTGTGGTTTTGTACACAGTTTACAGTGTGGTTTTGAACACCATTTACAGTGAGGTTTTGAGCACAGTTTACAGTGAGGTTTTGTACACAGTTTAGAGTGTGGTTTTGTACACAGTTTACAGTGTGGTTGTGTACACAGTTTACAGTGTGGTTGTGTACACAGTTTACAGTGAGGTTTTGTACACAGTTTACAGTGTGGTTGTGTACACAGTTTACAATGTGGTTTTGTACACAGTTTACAGTGTGTTTTTGAACACAGTTTACAGTGTGGTTTTGTCCACAGTTTACAGTGAGATTGGGAACAAAGTTGACAGTGTGGTTTTGTACACAGTTTAGAGTGTGGTTTTGTACACAGTTTACAGTGTGGTTTTGTACACAGTTTACAGTGAGGTTTTTAACACAGTTCACAGTGTGGTTTTGTACACAGTTTACAGTGAGGTTTTGAACACAGTTTACAGTGAGGTTTTGTACACAGTTCACAGTGTGGTTTTGTACATAGTTTACAGTGTGGTTTTGAACACAGTTCACAGTGTGGTTTTATACACAGTTTACAGTGAGGTTTTGTACACAGTTTACAGTGTGGTTTTGTACATAGTTTACAGTGTGATTTTGTACACAGTTTACAGTGTGGTTTTGTACATAGTTTACAGTGTGGTTTTGAACACAGTTCACAGTGTGGTTTTATATACAGTTCACACTAAGGTTTTGTACACAGTTTACAGTGTTGTTTTGAACACAGTTCACAGTGTGGTTTTATACCCAGTGTACAGTGAGGTTTTGTACACAGTTTACAGTGTGGTTTGAACACAGTTTACAGTGTGGTTTTGTACACAGTTTACAGTGTGGTTTTGTGCACAGTTTACAGTGTGGTTTTGTACACAGTTTACAGTTTGGGGTTGTACACAGCTCACAGTGTGGTTTTATACACAGTTTACAGTGAGGTTTTGTACATAGTTTACAGTGTTGTTTTGAACACAGTTCACAGTGTGGTTTTATACCCAGTGTACAGTGAGGTTTTGTACACAGTTTACAGTGTGGTTTGAACACAGTTTACAGTGTGGTTTTGTACACAGTTTACAGTGTGGTTTTGTGCACAGTTTACAGTGTGGTTTTGTACACAGTTTACAGTGTGGGGTTGTACACAGTTCACAGTGTGGTTTTGTACACAGTTGACAGTGAGGTTTTGTACACAGTTAACAGTGAGGTTTTGTACACAGTTTACAGTGAGGTTTTGATCACAGTTTACAGTGAGGTTTTGAACACAGTTCACAGTGTGGTTTTGTACACAGTTGACAGTGAGGTTTTGTACACAGTTTACAGTGTGGTTTTGTACACAGTTTACAGTGTGGTTTTGAACACCATTTACAGTGAGGTTTTGAGCACAGTTTACAGTGAGGTTTTGTACACAGTTTAGAGTGTGGTTTTGTACACAGTTTACAGTGTGGTTGTGTACACAGTTTACAGTGAGGTTTTGTACACAGTTTAGAGTGTGGTTTTGTACACAGTTTACAGTGAGATTGGGAACAAAGTTGACAGTGTGGTTTTGTACACAGTTTAGAGTGTGGTTTTGTACACAGTTTACAGTGTGGTTTTGTACACAGTTCACAGTGTGGTTTTGAGCACAGTTTACATTGAGGTTTTGTACACAGTTTACAGTGAGATTTTGAGCTCAGTTTACAGTGTTGATTTGAACACAGTTTACATTGAGGTTTTGTACACAGTTTATCGTGAGATTTTGAGCTCAGTTTGCAGTGAGTTTTTGAACACAGTTTACAGTGAGATTTTGAACATAGTTTATAGTGTGGTTTTGTACACAGTTTACAGTGAGGTTTTTAACACAGTTCACAGTGTGGTTTTGTACACAGTTTACAGTGAGGTTTTGAACACAGTTTACAGTGAGGTTTTGTACACAGTTCACAGTGTGGTTTTGTACATAGTTTACAGTGTGGTTTTGAACACAGTTCACTGTGTGGTTTTATACACAGTTTACAGTGAGGTTTTGTACACAGTTTACAGTGTGGTTTTGTACATAGTTTACAGTGTGATTTTGTACACAGTTTACAGTGTGGTTTTGTACATAGTTTACAGTGTGGTTTTGAACACAGTTCACAGTGTGGTTTTATACACAGTTTACAGTGAGGTTTTGTACACAGTTTACAGTGTGGTTTTGTACATAGTTTACAGTGTGTTTTTTTTCACAGTTTACAGTGTGGTTTTGTACATAGTTTACAGTGTGGTTTTTAACACAGTTCACAGTGTGGTTTTATACACAGTTTACAGTGAGGTTTTGTACACAGTTTACAGTGTGGTTTTGTACACAGTTTACAGTGTGGTTTTGTATACAGTTTACAGTGAGTTTTTGTACACAGTTGACAGTGAGGTTTTGTACACAGTTTACAGTGTGGTTTTGTATACAGTTTACAGTGAGGTTTTGTACACAGTTTACACTGAGGTTTTGTACACAGTTTACAGTGTCGTTTTGTACACAGTTTACAGTGAGGTTTTGTACACAGTTTACAGTGAGGGTTTGTACACAGTTGACAGTTAGGTTTTGTGCACAGTTTACAGTGTGGTTTTGAACACAGTTTACAGTGTGGTTTTGTACACAGTTTACAGTGAGGTTTTGAACACAGTTTACAGTGAGGTTTTGTACACAGTTCACAGTGTGGTTTTGTACATAGTTTACAGTGTGGTTTTGAACACAGTTCACAGTGTGGTTTTATATACAGTTCACACTAAGGTTTTGTACACAGTTTACAGTGTTGTTTTGAACACAGTTCACAGTGTGGTTTTATACCCAGTGTACAGTGAGGTTTTGTACACAGTTTACAGTGTGGTTTGAACACAGTTTACAGTGTGGTTTTGTATACAGTTTACAGTGTGGTTTTGTACATAGTTTACAGTGTGGTTTTGTACACAGTTTACAGTGTGGTTTTGTACACAGTTTACAGTGTGGTTTTGTATACAGTTTACAGTGAGGTTTTGTACACAGTTTACAGTGTGGATTTGTATACAGTTTACAGTGAGGTTTTGTACACAGTTTACAGTGAGGTTTTGTACACAGTTTACAGTGAGGGTTTGTACACAGTTGACAGTGAGGTTTTGTACACAGTTTACAGTGTGGTTTTGTGCACAGTTTACAGTGTGGTTTTGTATACAGTTTACAGTGTGGGGTTGTACACAGTTCACAGTGTGGTTTTGTACACAGTTGACAGTGAGGTTTTGTACACAGTTAACAGTGAGGTTTTGTACACAGTTTACAGTGAGGTTTTGATCACAGTTTACAGTGAGGTTTTGAACACAGTTCACAGTGTGGTTTTGTACACAGTTGACAGTGAGGTTTTGTACACAGTTTACAGTGTGGTTTTGTACACAGTTTATAGTGTGGTTTTGAACACCATTTACAGTGAGGTTTTGAGCACAGTTTACAGTGAGGTTTTGTACACAGTTTAGAGTATGGTTTTGTACACAGTTTACAGTGTGGTTTTGTACACAGTTTACAGTGAGGTTTTGTACACAGTTTAGAGTGTGGTTTTGTACACAGTTTACAGTGTGGTTTTGTACACAGTTTACAGTGTGTTTTTGAACGCAGTTTACAGTGTGGTTTTGTACACAGTTTACAGTGAGTTTGGGAACAAAGTTGACAGTGTGGTTTTGTACACAGTTTAGAGTGTGGTTTTCTACACAGTTTACAGTGTGGTTTTGTACACAGTTTACAGTGTGGATTTGTACACAGTTTACAGTGAGGTTTTGAACACAGTTTACAGTGTGGTTTTGAGCACAGTTTACAGTGAGGTTTTGAGCACAGTGTACAGTGTGGTTTTGAGCACAGTGTACAGAGAGGTTTTGAGCACAGTTTAATCTGTGGTTTTGAACACAGTTTACAGTGAGGTTTTGAGCACAGTTTACAGTGAGGATTTGAGCACAGATTACAGTGAGGTTTTGTACGCAGTCTACAGTGAGGGTTTGTACACAGTTGACAGTGAGGTTTTGTACACAGTATACAGTGAGGTTTTGTACACAGTTTACAGTGAGTTTTTGAACACAGTTTACACTGTGGTTTTGTACACAGTTTACAGTGAGGTTTTGTACACAGTTTACAGTGAGGTTTTGTACACAGTTTACAGTGTGGTTTTGTACATAGTTTACAGTGTGGTTTTGAGCACAGTGTACAGAGAGGTTTTGAGCACAGTTTAATCTGTGGTTTTGAACACAGTTTACAATGAGGTTTTGAGCACAGTTTACAGTGAGGATTTGAGCACAGTTTAAAGTGAGGTTTTGTACGCAGTCTACAGTGAGGTATTGTACACAGTTTACAGTGAGGTTTTGTACACAGTTTACAGTGAGGTTTTGAACACAGTTTACACTGTGGTTTTGTGCACAGTTTACAGTGAGGTTTTGTACACAGTGTACAGTGAGGTTTTGTACACAGTTTACAGTGTGGTTTTGTACACAGTTTACAGTGAGGTTTTGAACACAGTTTACAGTGTGGTTTTTTACACAGTTTACAGTGAGGTTTTGAACACAGTTTACAGTGAGGTTTTGTACACAGTTTACAGTGTGGTTTTGTACACAGTTTACAGTGAGGTTTTGAACGCAGTTTACAGTGAGGTTTTGTACACAGTTTACAGTGAGGTTTTGAACACAGTTTACAGTGAGGTATTGTACACAGTTTACAGTGAGGTTTTGTACACAGTTCACAGTGTGGTTTTGAGCACAGTTTACATTGAGGTTTTGTACACAGTTTACAGTGAGATTTTGAGCTCAGTTTACAATGTTGTTTTGAACACAGTTTACATTGAGGTTTTGTACACAGTTTACAGTGAGGTTTTGAGCTCAGTTTGCAGTGAGTTTTTGAACACTGTTTACAGTGAGATTTTGAACATAGTTTATAGTGTGGTTTTGTACACAGTTTACAGTGAGGTTTTTAACACAGTTCACAGTGTGGTTTTGTACACAGTTTACAGTGAGGTTTTGAACACAGTTTACAGTGAGGTTTTGTACACAGTTCACAGTGTGGTTTTGTACATAGTTTACAGTGTGGTTTTGAACACAGTTCACAGTGTGGTTTTATACACAGTTTACAGTGAGGTTTTGTACACAGTTTACAGTGTGGTTTTGTACATAGTTTACAGTGTGATTTTGTACACAGTTTACAGTGTGGTTTTGAACACAGTTCACAGTGTGGTTTTATACACAGTTTACAGTGAGGTTTTGTACACAGTTTACAGTGTGGTTTTGTACATAGTTTACAGTGTGGTTTTTAACACAGTTCACAGTGTGGTTTTATACACAGTTTACAGTGAGGTTTTGTACACAGTTTACAGTGTGGTTTTGTACACAGTTTACAGTGTGGTTTTGTATACAGTTTACAGTGAGTTTTTGTACACAGTTGACAGTGAGGTTTTGTACACAGTTTACAGTGAGGTTTTGTACACAGTTTACACTGAGGTTTTGTACACAGTTTACAGTGTCGTTTTGTACACAGTTTACAGTGAGGTTTTGAACACAGTTTACAGTGAGGTTTTGTACACAGTTTACAGTGAGGTTTTGAACACAGTTTACAGTGAGGTATTGTATACAGTTTACAGTGAGGTTTTGTACACAGTTCACAGTGTGGTTTTGAGCACAGTTTACATTGAGGTTTTGTACACAGTTTACAGTGAGATTTTGAGCTCAGTTTACAGTGTTGTTTTGAACACAGTTTACATTGAGGTTTTGTACACAGTTTACAGTGAGGTTTTGAGCTCAGTTTGCAGTGAGTTTTTGAACACTGTTTACAGTGAGATTTTGAACATAGTTTATAGTGTGGTTTTGTCCACAGTTTACAGTGAGGTTTTTAACACAGTTCACAGTGTGGTTTTGTATACAGTTTACAGTGAGGTTTTGAGCACAGTTTACAGTGTGGTTTTGAACACAGTTTACAGTGTGGTTTTGAGCACAGTTTACAGTGTGGTTTTGAACAGAGTTTACAGTGTGGTTTTGTACACAGTTTACAGTGAGGTTTTGAACACAGTTTACAGTGTGGTTTTTTACACAGGTTACAGTGTGGTTTTGTACATAGTTTACAGTGTGGTTTTGAACACAGTTCACAGTGTGGTTTTATACACAGTTTACAGTGAGGTTTTGTACACAGTTTACAGTGTGGTTTTGTACATAGTTTACAGTGTGATTTTGTACACAGTTTACAGTGTGGTTTTGAACACAGTTCACAGTGTGGTTTTATACACAGTTTACAGTGAGGTTTTGTACACAGTTTACAGTGTGGTTTTGTACATAGTTTACAGTGTGGTTTTTTTCACAGTTTACAGTGTGGTTTTGTACATAGTTTACAGTGTGGTTTTTAACACAGTTCACAGTGTGGTTTTATACACAGTTTACAGTGAGGTTTTGTACACAGTTTACAGTGTGGTTTTGTACACAGTTTACAGTGTGGTTTTGTATACAGTTTACAGTGAGTTTTTGTACACAGTTGACAGTGAGGTTTTGTACACAGTTTACAGTGAGGTTTTGTACACAGTTTACACTGAGGTTTTGTACACAGTTTACAGTGTCGTTTTGTACACAGTTTACAGTGAGGTTTTGAACACAGTTTACAGTGAGGTTTTGTACACAGTTTACAGTGAGGTTTTGAACACAGTTTACAGTGAGGTATTGTATACAGTTTACAGTGAGGTTTTGTACACAGTTCACAGTGTGGTTTTGAGCACAGTTTACATTGAGGTTTTGTACACAGTTTACAGTGAGATTTTGAGCTCAGTTTACAGTGTTGTTTTGAACACAGTTTACATTGAGGTTTTGTACACAGTTTACAGTGAGGTTTTGAGCTCAGTTTGCAGTGAGTTTTTGAACACTGTTTACAGTGAGATTTTGAACATAGTTTATAGTGTGGTTTTGTACACAGTTTACAGTGAGGTTTTTAACACAGTTCGCAGTGTGGTTTTGTATACAGTTTACAGTGAGGTTTTGAGCACAGTTTACAGTGTGGTTTTGAACACAGTTTACTGTGTGGTTTTGAGCACAGTTTACAGTGTGGTTTTGAACACAGTTTACAGTGTGGTTTTGTACACAGTTTACAGTGAGGTTTTGAACACAGTTTACAGTGTGGTTTTTTACACAGGTTACAGTGAGGTTTTGAACACAGTTTACAGTGAGGTTTTGTACACAGTTTACAGTGTGGTTTTGTACACAGTTTACAGTGAGGTTTTGAACACAGTTTAGAGTGAGGTTTTGTACACAGTTTACAGTGAGGTTTTGAACACAGTTTACAGTGAGGTATTGTACACAGTTTACAGTGTGGTTTTGTACACAGTTCACAGTGTGGTTTTGAGCACAGTTCACAGTGTGGTTTTGTATACAGTTTACAGTGAGGTTTTGAGCACAGTTTACAGTGTGGTTTTGAACACAGTTTACAGTGTGGTTTTGAACACAGTTTACAGTGTGGTTTTGAGCACAGTTTACAGTGTGGTTTTGAACACAGTTTACAGTGTGGTTTTGTACACAGTTTACAGTGAGGTTTTAAACACAGTTTACAGTGAGGTTTTGTACACAGTTCACAGTGTGGTTTTGTACATAGTTTACAGTGTGGTTTTGAACACAGTTCACAGTGTGGTTTTATATACAGTTCACACTAAGGTTTTGTACACAGTTTACAGTGTTGTTTTGAACACAGTTCACAGTGTGGTTTTATACCCAGTGTACAGTGAGGTTTTGTACACAGTTTACAGTGTGGTTTGAACACAGTTTACAGTGTGGTTTTGTACACATTTTACAGTGTGGTTTTGTACATAGTTTACAGTGGGGTTTTGAACACAGTTTACAGTGTGGTTTTGTACACAGTTTACAGTGTGGTTTTGTATACAGTTTACAGTGAGGTTTTGTACACAGTTTACAGTGTGGTTTTGTACACAGTTTACAGTGTGGATTTGTATACACTTTACAGTGAGGTTTTGTACACAGTTTACAGTGAGGTTTTGTACACAGTTTACAGTGAGGGTTTGTACACAGTTGACAGTGAGGTTTTGTACACAGTTTACAGTGTGGTTTTGTGCACAGTTTACAGTGTGGTTTTGTACACAGTTTACAGTGTGGGGTTGTACACAGTTCACAGTGTGGTTTTGTACACAGTTGACAGTGAGGTTTTGTACACAGTTAACAGTGAGGTTTTGTACACAGTTTACAGTGAGGTTTTGATCACAGTTTACAGTGAGGTTTTGAACACAGTTCACAGTGTGGTTTTGTACACAGTTGACAGTGAGGTTTTGTACACAGTTTACAGTGTGGTTTTGTACACAGTTTACAGTGTGGTTTTGAACACCATTTACAGTGAGGTTTTGAGCACAGTTTACAGTGAGGTTTTGTACACAGTTTAGAGTGTGGTTTTGTACACAGTTTACAGTGTGGTTGTGTACACAGTTTACAGTGAGTTTTTGTACACAGTTTAGAGTGTGGTTTTGTACACAGTTTACAGTGTGTTTTTGAACACAGTTTACAGTGTGGTTTTGTACACAGTTTACAGTGAGATTGGGAACAAAGTTGACAGTGTGGTTTTGTACACAGTTTACAGTGTGGTTTTGTACACAGTTTACAGTGTGGTTTTGTACACAGTTCACAGTGTGGTTTTGAGCACAGTTTACATTGAGGTTTTGTACACAGTTTACAGTGAGATTTTGAGCTCAGTTTACAGTGTTGTTTTGAACACAGTTTACATTGAGGTTTTGTACACAGTTTATCGTGAGATTTTGAGCTCAGTTTGCAGTGAGTTTTTGAACACAGTTTACAGTGAGATTTTGAACATAGTTTATAGTGTGGTTTTGTACACAGTTTACAGTGAGGTTTTTAACACAGTTCACAGTGTGGTTTTGTACACAGTTTACAGTGAGGTTTTGAACACAGTTTACAGTGAGGTTTTGTACACAGTTCACAGTGTGGTTTTGTACATAGTTTACAGTGTGGTTTTGAACACAGTTCACAGTGTGGTTTTATACACAGTTTACAGTGAGGTTTTGTACACAGTTTACAGTGTGGTTTTGTACACAGTTTACAGTGTGGTTTTGTACACAGTTTACAGTGAGGTTTTGAACACAGTTTACAGTGAGGTTTTGTACACAGTTTACAGTGAGGTTTTGAACACAGTTTGCAGTGAGGTATTGTACACAGTTTACAGAGTGGTTTTGTACACAGTTCACAGTGTGGTTTTGAGCACAGTTCACAGTGTGGTTTTGTATACAGTTTACAGTGAGGTTTTGAGCACAGTTTACAGTGTGGTTTTGAACACAGTTTACAGTGTGGTTTTGAGCACAGTTTACAGTGTGGTTTTGAACACAGTTTACAGTGTGGTTTTGTACACAGTTTACAGTGAGGTTTTAAACACAGTTGACAGTGAGGTTTTGTACACAGTTCACAGTGTGGTTTTGTACATAGTTTACAGTGTGGTTTTGAACACAGTTCAGAGTGTGGTTTTATATACAGTTCACACTAAGGTTTTGTACACAGTTTACGGTGTTGTTTTGAACACAGTTCACAGTGTGGTTTTATACCCAGTGTACAGTGAGGTTTTGTACACAGTTTACAGTGTGGTTTGAACACAGTTTACAGTGTGGTTTTGTACACATCTTACAGTGTGGTTTTGTACATAGTTTACAGTGTGGTTTTGAACACAGTTTACAGTGTGGTTTTGTATACAGTTTACAGTGAGGTTTTGTACACAGTTTACAGTGTGGTTTTGTACACAGTTTACAGTGTGGATTTGTATACACTTTACAGTGAGGTTTTGTACACAGTTTACAGTGAGGTTTTGTACACAGTTTACAGTGAGGGTTTGTACACAGTTGACAGTGAGGTTTTGTACACAGTTTACAGTGTGGTTTTGTGCACAGTTTACAGTGTGGTTTTGTACACAGTTTACAGTGTGGGGTTGTACACAGTTCACAGTGTGGTTTTGTACACAGTTGACAGTGAGGTTTTGTACACAGTTAACAGTGAGGTTTTGTACACAGTTTACAGTGAGGTTTTGATCACAGTTTACAGTGAGGTTTTGAACACAGTTCACAGTGTGGTTTTGTACACAGTTGACAGTGAGGTTTTGTACACAGTTTACAGTGTGGTTTTGTACACAGTTTACAGTGTGGTTTTGAACACCATTTACAGTGAGGTTTTGAGCACAGTTTACAGTGAGGTTCTGTACACAGTTTAGAGTGTGGTTTTGTACACAGTTCACAGTGTGGTTTTATACACAGTTTACAGTGTGGTTTTGTACACAGTTTACAGTGTGGTTTTGTCCACAGTTTACAGTGTGTTTTTGAACACAGTTTACAGTGTGGTTTTGTACACAGTTTACAGTGAGATTGGGAACAAAGTTGACAGTGTGGTTTTGTACACAGTTTAGAGTGTGGTTTTGTACACAGTTTACAGTGTGGTTTTGTACACAGTTCACAGTGTGGTTTTGAGCACAGTTTACATTGAGGTTTTGTACACAGTTTACAGTGAGATTTTGAGCTCAGTTTACAGTGTTGTTTTGAACACAGTTTACATTGAGGTTTTGTACACAGTTTATCGTGAGATTTTGAGCTCAGTTTGCAGTGAGTTTTTGAACACAGTTTACAGTGAGATTTTGAACATAGTTTATAGTGTGGTTTTGTACACAGTTTACAGTGAGGTTTTTAACACAGTTCACAGTGTGGTTTTGTACACAGTTTACAGTGAGGTTTTGAACACAGTTTACAGTGAGGTTTTGTACACAGTTCACAGTGTGGTTTTGTACATAGTTTACAGTGTGGTTTTGAACACAGTTCACAGTGTGGTTTTATACACAGTTTACAGTGAGGTTTTGTACACAGTTTACAGTGTGGTTTTGTACATAGTTTACAGTGTGATTTTGTACACAGTTTACAGTGTGGTTTTGTACATAGTTTACAGTGTGGTTTTGAACACAGTTCACAGTGTGGTTTTATACACAGTTCACAGTGTGGTTTTATACACAGTTTACAGTGAGGTTTTGTACACAGTTTACAGTGTGGTTTTGTACATAGTTTACAGTGTGGTTTTTTTCACAGTTTACAGTGTGGTTTTGTACATAGTTTACAGTGTGGTTTTTAACACAGTTCACAGTGTGGTTTTATAAACAGTTTACAGTGAGGTTTTGAACACAGTTTACAGTGTGGTTTTGTACATAGTTTACAGTGTGGTTTTTAACACAGTTCACAGTGTGGTTTTATACACAGTTTACAGTGAGGTTTTGTACACAGTTTACAGTGTGGTTTTGTACACAGTTTACAGTGTGGTTTTGTATACAGTTTACAGTGAGTTTTTGTACACAGTTGACAGTGAGGTTTTGTACACAGTTTACAGTGTGGTTTTGTATACAGTTTACAGTGAGGTTTTGTACACAGTTTACACTGAGGTTTTGTACACAGTTTACAGTGTCGTTTTGTACACAGTTTACAGTGAGGTTTTGTACACAGTTTACAGTGAGGGTTTGTACACAGTTGACAGTTAGGTTTTGTGCACAGTTTACAGTGTGGTTTTGAACACAGTTTACAGTGTGGTTTTGTACACAGTTTACAGTGAGGTTTTGAACACAGTTTACAGTGAGGTTTTGTACACAGTTCACAGTGTGGTTTTGTACATAGTTTACAGTGTGGTTTTGAACACAGTTCACAGTGTGGTTTTATATACAGTTCACACTAAGGTTTTGTACACAGTTTACAGTGTTGTTTTGAACACAGTTCACAGTGTGGTTTTATACCCAGTGTACAGTGAGGTTTTGTACACAGTTTACAGTGTGGTTTGAACACAGTTTACAGTGTGGTTTTGTATACAGTTTACAGTGTGGTTTTGTACATAGTTTACAGTGTGGTTTTGAACACAGTTTACAGTGTGGTTTTGTACACAGTTTACAGTGTGGTTTTGTATACAGTTTACAGTGAGGTTTTGTACACAGTTTACAGTGTGGATTTGTATACAGTTTACAGTGAGGTTTTGTACACAGTTTACAGTGAGGTTTTGTACACAGTTTACAGTGAGGGTTTGTACACAGTTGACAGTGAGGTTTTGTACACAGTTTACAGTGTGGTTTTGTGCACAGTTTACAGTGTGGTTTTGTATACAGTTTACAGTGTGGGGTTGTACACAGTTCACAGTGTGGTTTTGTACACAGTTGACAGTGAGGTTTTGTACACAGTTAACAGTGAGGTTTTGTACACAGTTTACAGTGAGGTTTTGATCACAGTTTACAGTGAGGTTTTGAACACAGTTCACAGTGTGGTTTTGTACACAGTTGACAGTGAGGTTTTGTACACAGTTTACAGTGTGGTTTTGTACACAGTTTATAGTGTGGTTTTGAACACCATTTACAGTGAGGTTTTGAGCACAGTTTACAGTGAGGTTTTGTACACAGTTTAGAGTATGGTTTTGTACACAGTTTACAGTGTGGTTTTGTACACAGTTTACAGTGAGGTTTTGTACACAGTTTAGAGTGTGGTTTTGTACACAGTTTACAGTGTGGTTTTGTACACAGTTTACAGTGTGTTTTTGAACGCAGTTTACAGTGTGGTTTTGTACACAGTTTACAGTGAGTTTGGGAACAAAGTTGACAGTGTGGTTTTGTACACAGTTTAGAGTGTGGTTTTCTACACAGTTTACAGTGTGGTTTTGTACACAGTTTACAGTGTGGATTTGTACACAGTTTACAGTGAGGTTTTGAACACAGTTTACAGTGTGGTTTTGAGCACAGTTTACAGTGAGGTTTTGAGCACAGTGTACAGTGTGGTTTTGAGCACAGTGTACAGAGAGGTTTTGAGCACAGTTTAATCTGTGGTTTTGAACACAGTTTACAGTGAGGTTTTGAGCACAGTTTACAGTGAGGATTTGAGCACAGATTACAGTGAGGTTTTGTACGCAGTCTACAGTGAGGGTTTGTACACAGTTGACAGTGAGGTTTTGTACACAGTATACAGTGAGGTTTTGTACACAGTTTACAGTGAGTTTTTGAACACAGTTTACACTGTGGTTTTGTACACAGTTTACAGTGAGGTTTTGTACACAGTTTACAGTGAGGTTTTGTACACAGTTTACAGTGTGGTTTTGTACATAGTTTACAGTGTGGTTTTGAGCACAGTGTACAGAGAGGTTTTGAGCACAGTTTAATCTGTGGTTTTGAACACAGTTTACAATGAGGTTTTGAGCACAGTTTACAGTGAGGATTTGAGCACAGTTTAAAGTGAGGTTTTGTACGCAGTCTACAGTGAGGTATTGTACACAGTTTACAGTGAGGTTTTGTACACAGTTTACAGTGAGGTTTTGAACACAGTTTACACTGTGGTTTTGTGCACAGTTTACAGTGAGGTTTTGTACACAGTGTACAGTGAGGTTTTGTACACAGTTTACAGTGTGGTTTTGTACACAGTTTACAGTGAGGTTTTGAACACAGTTTACAGTGTGGTTTTTTACACAGTTTACAGTGAGGTTTTGAACACAGTTTACAGTGAGGTTTTGTACACAGTTTACAGTGTGGTTTTGTACACAGTTTACAGTGAGGTTTTGAACGCAGTTTACAGTGAGGTTTTGTACACAGTTTACAGTGAGGTTTTGAACACAGTTTACAGTGAGGTATTGTACACAGTTTACAGTGAGGTTTTGTACACAGTTCACAGTGTGGTTTTGAGCACAGTTTACATTGAGGTTTTGTGCACAGTTTACAGTGAGATTTTGAGCTCAGTTTACAATGTTGTTTTGAACACAGTTTACATTGAGGTTTTGTACACAGTTTACAGTGAGGTTTTGAGCTCAGTTTGCAGTGAGTTTTTGAACACTGTTTACAGTGAGATTTTGAACATAGTTTATAGTGTGGTTTTGTACACAGTTTACAGTGAGGTTTTTAACACAGTTCACAGTGTGGTTTTGTACACAGTTTACAGTGAGGTTTTGAACACAGTTTACAGTGAGGTTTTGTACACAGTTCACAGTGTGGTTTTGTACATAGTTTACAGTGTGGTTTTGAACACAGTTCACAGTGTGGTTTTATACACAGTTTACAGTGAGGTTTTGTACACAGTTTACAGTGTGGTTTTGTACATAGTTTACAGTGTGATTTTGTACACAGTTTACAGTGTGGTTTTGAACACAGTTCACAGTGTGGTTTTATACACAGTTTACAGTGAGGTTTTGTACACAGTTTACAGTGTGGTTTTGTACATAGTTTACAGTGTGGTTTTTAACACAGTTCACAGTGTGGTTTTATACACAGTTTACAGTGAGGTTTTGTACACAGTTTACAGTGTGGTTTTGTACACAGTTTACAGTGTGGTTTTGTATACAGTTTACAGTGAGTTTTTGTACACAGTTGACAGTGAGGTTTTGTACACAGTTTACAGTGAGGTTTTGTACACAGTTTACACTGAGGTTTTGTACACAGTTTACAGTGTCGTTTTGTACACAGTTTACAGTGAGGTTTTGAACACAGTTTACAGTGAGGTTTTGTACACAGTTTACAGTGAGGTTTTGAACACAGTTTACAGTGAGGTATTGTATACAGTTTACAGTGAGGTTTTGTACACAGTTCACAGTGTGGTTTTGAGCACAGTTTACATTGAGGTTTTGTACACAGTTTACAGTGAGATTTTGAGCTCAGTTTACAGTGTTGTTTTGAACACAGTTTACATTGAGGTTTTGTACACAGTTTACAGTGAGGTTTTGAGCTCAGTTTGCAGTGAGTTTTTGAACACTGTTTACAGTGAGATTTTGAACATAGTTTATAGTGTGGTTTTGTACACAGTTTACAGTGAGGTTTTTAACACAGTTCACAGTGTGGTTTTGTATACAGTTTACAGTGAGGTTTTGAGCACAGTTTACAGTGTGGTTTTGAACACAGTTTACAGTGTGGTTTTGAGCACAGTTTACAGTGTGGTTTTGAACAGAGTTTACAGTGTGGTTTTGTACACAGTTTACAGTGAGGTTTTGAACACAGTTTACAGTGTGGTTTTTTACACAGGTTACAGTGTGGTTTTGTACATAGTTTACAGTGTGGTTTTGAACACAGTTCACAGTGTGGTTTTATACACAGTTTACAGTGAGGTTTTGTACACAGTTTACAGTGTGGTTTTGTACATAGTTTACAGTGTGATTTTGTACACAGTTTACAGTGTGGTTTTGAACACAGTTCACAGTGTGGTTTTATACACAGTTTACAGTGAGGTTTTGTACACAGTTTACAGTGTGGTTTTGTACATAGTTTACAGTGTGGTTTTTTTCACAGTTTACAGTGTGGTTTTGTACATAGTTTACAGTGTGGTTTTTAACACAGTTCACAGTGTGGTTTTATACACAGTTTACAGTGAGGTTTTGTACACAGTTTACAGTGTGGTTTTGTACACAGTTTACAGTGTGGTTTTGTATACAGTTTACAGTGAGTTTTTGTACACAGTTGACAGTGAGGTTTTGTACACAGTTTACAGTGAGGTTTTGTACACAGTTTACACTGAGGTTTTGTACACAGTTTACAGTGTCGTTTTGTACACAGTTTACAGTGAGGTTTTGAACACAGTTTACAGTGAGGTTTTGTACACAGTTTACAGTGAGGTTTTGAACACAGTTTACAGTGAGGTATTGTATACAGTTTACAGTGAGGTTTTGTACACAGTTCACAGTGTGGTTTTGAGCACAGTTTACATTGAGGTTTTGTACACAGTTTACAGTGAGATTTTGAGCTCAGTTTACAGTGTTGTTTTGAACACAGTTTACATTGAGGTTTTGTACACAGTTTACAGTGAGGTTTTGAGCTCAGTTTGCAGTGAGTTTTTGAACACTGTTTACAGTGAGATTTTGAACATAGTTTATAGTGTGGTTTTGTACACAGTTTACAGTGAGGTTTTTAACACAGTTCGCAGTGTGGTTTTGTATACAGTTTACAGTGAGGTTTTGAGCACAGTTTACAGTGTGGTTTTGAACACAGTTTACTGTGTGGTTTTGAGCACAGTTTACAGTGTGGTTTTGAACACAGTTTACAGTGTGGTTTTGTACACAGTTTACAGTGAGGTTTTGAACACAGTTTACAGTGTGGTTTTTTACACAGGTTACAGTGAGGTTTTGAACACAGTTTACAGTGAGGTTTTGTACACAGTTTACAGTGTGGTTTTGTACACAGTTTACAGTGAGGTTTTGAACACAGTTTAGAGTGAGGTTTTGTACACAGTTTACAGTGAGGTTTTGAACACAGTTTACAGTGAGGTATTGTACACAGTTTACAGTGTGGTTTTGTACACAGTTCACAGTGTGGTTTTGAGCACAGTTCACAGTGTGGTTTTGTATACAGTTTACAGTGAGGTTTTGAGCACAGTTTACAGTGTGGTTTTGAACACAGTTTACAGTGTGGTTTTGAACACAGTTTACAGTGTGGTTTTGAGCACAGTTTACAGTGTGGTTTTGAACACAGTTTACAGTGTGGTTTTGTACACAGTTTACAGTGAGGTTTTAAACACAGTTTACAGTGAGGTTTTGTACACAGTTCACAGTGTGGTTTTGTACATAGTTTACAGTGTGGTTTTGAACACAGTTCACAGTGTGGTTTTATATACAGTTCACACTAAGGTTTTGTACACAGTTTACAGTGTTGTTTTGAACACAGTTCACAGTGTGGTTTTATACCCAGTGTACAGTGAGGTTTTGTACACAGTTTACAGTGTGGTTTGAACACAGTTTACAGTGTGGTTTTGTACACATTTTACAGTGTGGTTTTGTACATAGTTTACAGTGGGGTTTTGAACACAGTTTACAGTGTGGTTTTGTACACAGTTTACAGTGTGGTTTTGTATACAGTTTACAGTGAGGTTTTGTACACAGTTTACAGTGTGGTTTTGTACACAGTTTACAGTGTGGATTTGTATACACTTTACAGTGAGGTTTTGTACACAGTTTACAGTGAGGTTTTGTACACAGTTTACAGTGAGGGTTTGTACACAGTTGACAGTGAGGTTTTGTACACAGTTTACAGTGTGGTTTTGTGCACAGTTTACAGTGTGGTTTTGTACACAGTTTACAGTGTGGGGTTGTACACAGTTCACAGTGTGGTTTTGTACACAGTTGACAGTGAGGTTTTGTACACAGTTAACAGTGAGGTTTTGTACACAGTTTACAGTGAGGTTTTGATCACAGTTTACAGTGAGGTTTTGAACACAGTTCACAGTGTGGTTTTGTACACAGTTGACAGTGAGGTTTTGTACACAGTTTACAGTGTGGTTTTGTACACAGTTTACAGTGTGGTTTTGAACACCATTTACAGTGAGGTTTTGAGCACAGTTTACAGTGAGGTTTTGTACACAGTTTAGAGTGTGGTTTTGTACACAGTTTACAGTGTGGTTGTGTACACAGTTTACAGTGAGTTTTTGTACACAGTTTAGAGTGTGGTTTTGTACACAGTTTACAGTGTGTTTTTGAACACAGTTTACAGTGTGGTTTTGTACACAGTTTACAGTGAGATTGGGAACAAAGTTGACAGTGTGGTTTTGTACACAGTTTACAGTGTGGTTTTGTACACAGTTTACAGTGTGGTTTTGTACACAGTTCACAGTGTGGTTTTGAGCACAGTTTACATTGAGGTTTTGTACACAGTTTACAGTGAGATTTTGAGCTCAGTTTACAGTGTTGTTTTGAACACAGTTTACATTGAGGTTTTGTACACAGTTTATCGTGAGATTTTGAGCTCAGTTTGCAGTGAGTTTTTGAACACAGTTTACAGTGAGATTTTGAACATAGTTTATAGTGTGGTTTTGTACACAGTTTACAGTGAGGTTTTTAACACAGTTCATAGTGTGGTTTTATACACAGTTTACAGTGAGGTTTTGAACACAGTTTACAGTGAGGTTTTGTACACAGTTCACAGTGTGGTTTTGTACATAGTTTACAGTGTGGTTTTGAACACAGTTCAGTGTGGTTTTATACACAGTTTACAGTGAGGTTTTGTACACAGTTTACAGTGTGGTTTTGTACACAGTTTACAGTGTGGTTTTGTACACAGTTTACAGTGAGGTTTTGAACACAGTTTACAGTGAGGTTTTGTACACAGTTTACAGTGAGGTTTTGAACACAGTTTGCAGTGAGGTATTGTACACAGTTTACAGAGTGGTTTTGTACACAGTT
Source organism: Chiloscyllium punctatum (assembly GCF_047496795.1). NCBI lineage: Eukaryota > Metazoa > Chordata > Chondrichthyes > Orectolobiformes > Hemiscylliidae > Chiloscyllium > Chiloscyllium punctatum. The sequence continues at coordinate 29,568,754 of NC_092788.1, forward strand.
CACAGTGTGGTTTTGAGCACAGTTCACAGTGTGGTTTTGTATACAGTTTACAGTGAGGTTTTGAGCACAGTTTACAGTGTGGTTTTGAACACAGTTTACAGTGTGGTTTTGAGCACAGTTTACAGTGTGGTTTTGAACACAGTTTACAGTGTGGTTTTGTACACAGTTTACAGTGAGGTTTTAAACACAGTTGACAGTGAGGTTTTGTACACAGTTCACAGTGTGGTTTTGTACATAGTTTACAGTGTGGTTTTGAACACAGTTCAGAGTGTGGTTTTATATACAGTTCACACTAAGGTTTTGTACACAGTTTACGGTGTTGTTTTGAACACAGTTCACAGTGTGGTTTTATACCCAGTGTACAGTGAGGTTTTGTACACAGTTTACAGTGTGGTTTGAACACAGTTTACAGTGTGGTTTTGTACACATCTTACAGTGTGGTTTTGTACATAGTTTACAGTGTGGTTTTGAACACAGTTTACAGTGTGGTTTTGTATACAGTTTACAGTGAGGTTTTGTACACAGTTTACAGTGTGGTTTTGTACACAGTTTACAGTGTGGATTTGTATACACTTTACAGTGAGGTTTTGTACACAGTTTACAGTGAGGTTTTGTACACAGTTTACAGTGAGGGTTTGTACACAGTTGACAGTGAGGTTTTGTACACAGTTTACAGTGTGGTTTTGTGCACAGTTTACAGTGTGGTTTTGTACACAGTTTACAGTGTGGGGTTGTACACAGTTCACAGTGTGGTTTTGTACACAGTTGACAGTGAGGTTTTGTACACAGTTAACAGTGAGGTTTTGTACACAGTTTACAGTGAGGTTTTGATCACAGTTTACAGTGAGGTTTTGAACACAGTTCACAGTGTGGTTTTGTACACAGTTGACAGTGAGGTTTTGTACACAGTTTACAGTGTGGTTTTGTACACAGTTTACAGTGTGGTTTTGAACACCATTTACAGTGAGGTTTTGAGCACAGTTTACAGTGAGGTTTTGTACACAGTTTAGAGTGTGGTTTTGTACACAGTTCACAGTGTGGTTTTATACACAGTTTACAGTGTGGTTTTGTACACAGTTTACAGTGTGGTTTTGTCCACAGTTTACAGTGTGTTTTTGAACACAGTTTACAGTGTGGTTTTGTACACAGTTTACAGTGAGATTGGGAACAAAGTTGACAGTGTGGTTTTGTACACAGTTTAGAGTGTGGTTTTGTACACAGTTTACAGTGTGGTTTTGTACACAGTTCACAGTGTGGTTTTGAGCACAGTTTACATTGAGGTTTTGTACACAGTTTACAGTGAGATTTTGAGCTCAGTTTACAGTGTTGTTTTGAACACAGTTTACATTGAGGTTTTGTACACAGTTTATCGTGAGATTTTGAGCTCAGTTTGCAGTGAGTTTTTGAACACAGTTTACAGTGAGATTTTGAACATAGTTTATAGTGTGGTTTTGTACACAGTTTACAGTGAGGTTTTTAACACAGTTCACAGTGTGGTTTTGTACACAGTTTACAGTGAGGTTTTGAACACAGTTTACAGTGAGGTTTTGTACACAGTTCACAGTGTGGTTTTGTACATAGTTTACAGTGTGGTTTTGAACACAGTTCACAGTGTGGTTTTATACACAGTTTACAGTGAGGTTTTGTACACAGTTTACAGTGTGGTTTTGTACATAGTTTACAGTGTGATTTTGTACACAGTTTACAGTGTGGTTTTGTACATAGTTTACAGTGTGGTTTTGAACACAGTTCACAGTGTGGTTTTATACACAGTTCACAGTGTGGTTTTATACACAGTTTACAGTGAGGTTTTGTACACAGTTTACAGTGTGGTTTTGTACATAGTTTACAGTGTGGTTTTTTTCACAGTTTACAGTGTGGTTTTGTACATAGTTTACAGTGTGGTTTTTAACACAGTTCACAGTGTGGTTTTATAAACAGTTTACAGTGAGGTTTTGTACACAGTTTACAGTGTGGTTTTGTACACAGTTTACAGTGTGGTTTTGTATACAGTTTACAGTGAGTTTTTGTACACAGTTGACAGTGAGGTTTTGTACACAGTTTACAGTGTGGTTTTGTATACAGTTTACAGTGAGGTTTTGTACACAGTTTACACTGAGGTTTTGTACACAGTTTACAGTGTCGTTTTGTACACAGTTTACAGTGAGGTTTTGTACACAGTTTACAGTGAGGGTTTGTACACAGTTGACAGTTAGGTTTTGTGCACAGTTTACAGTGTGGTTTTGAACACAGTTTACAGTGTGGTTTTGTACACAGTTTACAGTGAGGTTTTGAACACAGTTTACAGTGAGGTTTTGTACACAGTTCACAGTGTGGATTTGTACATAGTTTACAGTGTGGTTTTGAACACAGTTCACAGTGTGGTTTTATATACAGTTCACACTAAGGTTTTGTACACAGTTTACAGTGTTGTTTTGAACACAGTTCACAGTGTGGTTTTATACCCAGTGTACAGTGAGGTTTTGTACACAGTTTACACTGTGGTTTGAACACAGTTTACAGTGTGGTTTTGTACACAGTTTACAGTGTCGTTTTGTACATAGTTTACAGTGTAGTTTTGAACACAGTTTACAGTGTGGTTTTGTACACAGTTTACAGTGTGGTTTTGTATACAGTTTACAGTGAGGTTTTGTACACAGTTTACAGTGAGGTTTTGTTCACAGTTTACAGTGTGGATTTGTATACAGTTTACAGTGAGGTTTTGTACACAGTTTACAGTGAGGTTTTGTACACAGTTTACAGTGAGGGTTTGTACACAGTTGACAGTGAGGTTTTGTGCACAGTTTACAGTGTGGTTTTGTACACAGTTTACAGTGTGGGGTTGTACACAGTTCACAGTGTGGTTTTGTACACCGTTGACAGTGAGGTTTTGTACACAGTTAACAGTGAGGTTTTGTACACAGTTTACAGTGAGGTTTTGATCACAGTTTACAGTGAGGTTTTGAACACAGTTCACAGTGTGGTTTTGTACACAGTTGACAGTGAGGTTTTGTACACAGTTTACAGTGTGGTTTTGTACACAGTTTACAGTGTGGTTTTGAACACCATTTACAGTGAGGTTTTGAGCACAGTTTACAGTGAGGTTTTGTACACAGTTTACAGTGTGGTTTTGTACACAGTTTACAGTGTGGTTTTGTACACAGTTTACAGTGAGGTTTTGTACTCAGTTTAGAGTGTGGTTTTGTACACAGTTTACAGTGAGGTTGGGAACAAAGTTGACAGTGTGGTTTTGTACACAGTTTAGAGTGTGGTTTTCTACACAGTTTACAGTGTGGTTTTGTACACAGTTTACAGTGTGGATTTGTACACAGTTTACAGTGAGGTTTTGAACACAGTTTACAGTGTGGTTTTGAGCACAGTTTACAGTGAGGTTTTGAGCACAGTGTACAGTGTGGTTTTGAGCACAGTGTACAGAGAGGTTTTGAGCACAGTTTAATCTGTGGTTTTGAACACAGTTTACAGTGAGGTTTTGAGCACAGTTTACAGTGAGGATTTGAGCACAGTTTACAGTGAGGTTTTGTACGCAGTCTACAGTGAGGGTTTGTACACAGTTGACAGTGAGGTTTTGTACACAGTATACAGTGAGGTTTTGTACACAGTTTACAGTGAGTTTTTGAACACAGTTTACACTGTGGTTTTGTACACAGTTTACAGTGAGGTTTTGTACACAGTTTACAGTGAGGTTTTGTACACAGTTTACAGTGTGGTTTTGTACATAGTTTACAGTGTGGTTTTGAGCACAGTGTACAGAGAGGTTTTGAGCACAGTTTAATCTGTGGTTTTGAACACAGTTTACAGTGAGGTTTTGAGCACAGTTTACAGTGAGGATTTGAGCACAGTTTACAGTGTGGTTTTGAACACAGTTTACACTGTGGTTTTGTGCACAGTTTACAGTGAGGTTTTGTACACAGTGTACAGTGAGGTTTTGTACACAGTTTACAGTGTGGTTTTGTACACAGTTTACAGTGAGGTTTTGAACACAGTTTACAGTGTGGTTTTTTACACAGTTTACAGTGAGGTTTTGTACACAGTTTACAGTGAGGTTTTGTACACAGTTTACAGTGTGGTTTTGTACACAGTTTACAGTGAGGTTTTGAACACAGTTTACAGTGAGGTTTTGTACACAGTTTACAGTGAGGTTTTGTACACAGTTCACAGTGTGGTTTTGAGCACAGTTTACATTGAGGTTTTGTACACAGTTTACAGTGAGATTTTGAGCTCAGTTTACAGTGTTGTTTTGAACACAGTTTACAGTGAGGTTTTGAGCTCAGTTTGCAGTGAGTTTTTGAACACTGTTTACAGTGAGATTTTGAACATAGTTTATAGTGTGGTTTTGTACACAGTTTACAGTGAGGTTTTTAACACAGTTCACAGTGTGGTTTTGTATACAGTTTACAGTGAGGTTTTGAGCACAGTTTACAGTGTGGTTTTGAACACAGTTTACAGTGTGGTTTTGAGCACAGTTTACAGTGTGGTTTTGAACACAGTTCACAGTGTGGTTTTGTATACAGTTTACAGTGAGGTTTTGAGCACAGTTTACAGTGTGGTTTTGAACACAGTTTACAGTGTGGTTTTGAGCACAGTTTACAGTGTGGTTTTGAACACAGTTTACAGTGTGGTTTTGTACACAGTTTACAGTGAGGTTTTGAACACAGTTTACAGTGAGGTTTTGTACACAGTTCACAGTGTGGTTTTGCACATAGTTTACAGTGTGGTTTTGAACACAGTTCACAGTGTGGTTTTATATACAGTTTACACTAAGGTTTTGTACACAGTTTACAGTGTTGTTTTGAACACAGTTCACAGTGTGGTTTTATACCCAGTGTACAGTGAGGTTTTGTACACAGTTTACAGTGTGGTTTCAACACAGTTTACAGTGTGGTTTTGTACACAGTTTACAGTGTGGTTTTGTACATAGTTTACAGTGTGGTTTTGAACACAGTTTACAGTGTGGTTTTGTACACAGTTTACAGTGTGGTTTTGTATACAGTTTACAGTGAGGTTTTGTACACAGTTTACAGTGTGGTTTTGTACACAGTTTACAGTGTGGATTTGTATACAGTTTACAGTGAGGTTTTGTACACAGTTTACAGTGAGGTTTTGTACACAGTTTACAGTGAGGGTTTGTACACAGTTGACAGTGAGGTTTTGTACACAGTTTACAGTGTGGTTTTGTACACAGTTGACAGTGAGGTTTTGTACACAGTTAATAGTGAGGTTTTGTACACAGTTTCCAGTGAGGTTTTGATCACAGTTTACAGTGAGGTTTTGAACACAGTTCACAGTGTGGTTTTGTACACAGTTGACAGTGAGGTTTTGTACACAGTTTACAGTGTGGTTTTGTACACAGTTTACAGTGTGGTTTTGAACACCATTTACAGTGAGGTTTTGAGCACAGTTTACAGTGAGGTTTTGTACACAGTTTAGAGTGTGGTTTTGTACACAGTTTACAGTGTGGTTTTGTACACAGTTTACAGTGAGGTTTTGTACACAGTTTAGAGTGTGGTTTTGTACACAGTTTACAGTGTGGTTTTGTACACAGTTTACAGTGTGGTTTTGAACACAGTTTACAGTGTGGTTTTGTACACAGTTTACAGTGAGGTTGGGAACAAAGTTGACAGTGTGGTTTTGTACACAGTTTAGAGTGTGGTTTTGTACACAGTTTACAGTGTGGTTTTGTACACAGTTCACAGTGTGGTTTTGAGCACAGTTTACATTGAGGTTTTGTACGCAGTTTACAGTGAGATTTTGAGCTCAGTTTACAGTGTTGTTTTGAACACAGTTTACATTGAGGTTTTGTACACAGTTTATCGTGAGATTTTGAGCTCAGTTTGCAGTGAGTTTTTGAACACAGTTTACAGTGAGATTTTGAACATAGTTTATAGTGTGGTTTTGTACACAGTTTACAGTGAGGTTTTTAACACAGTTCACAGTGTGGTTTTGTACACAGTTTACAGTGAGGTTTTGAACACAGTTTACAGTGAGGTTTTGTACACAGTTCACAGTGTGGTTTTGTACATAGTTTACAGTGTGGTTTTGAACACAGTTCACAGTGTGGTTTTATACACAGTTTACAGTGAGGTTTTGTACACAGTTGACAGTGTGGTTTTGTACACAGTTTACAGTGTGATTTTGTACACAGTTTACAGTGTGGTTTTGAACACAGTTCACAGTGTGGTTTTATACACAGTTTACAGTGAGGTTTTGTACACAGTTTACAGTGTGGTTTTGTACATAGTTTACAGTGTGGTTTTTTTCACAGTTTACAGTGTGGTTTTGTACATAGTTTACAGTGTGGTTTTTAACACAGTTCACAGTGTGGTTTTATACACAGTTTACAGTGAGGTTTTGTACACAGTTTACAGTGTGGTTTTGTACACAGTTTACAGTGTGGTTTTGTATACAGTTTATCGTGAGATTTTGAGCTCAGTTTGCAGTGAGTTTTTGAACACAGTTTACAGTGAGATTTTGAACATAGTTTATAGTGTGGTTTTGTACACAGTTTACAGTGAGGTTTTTAACACAGTTCACAGTGTGGTTTTGTACACAGTTTACAGTGAGGTTTTGAACACAGTTTACAGTGAGGTTTCGTACACAGTTCACAGTGTGGTTTTGTACATAGTTTACAGTGTGGTTTTGAACACAGTTCACAGTGTGGTTTTATACACAGTTTACAGTGTGGTTTTATACACAGTTTACAGTGAGGTTTTGTACACAGTTTACAGTGTGGTTTTGTACATAGTTTACAGTGTGATTTTGTACACAGTTTACAGTGTGGTTTTGAACACAGTTCACAGTGTGGTTTTATACACAGTTTACAGTGAGGTTTTGTACACAGTTTACAGTGTGGTTTTGTACATAGTTTACAGTGTGGTTTTTTTCACAGTTTACAGTGTGGTTTTGTACATAGTTTACAGTGTGGTTTTTAACACAGTTCACAGTGTGGTTTTATACACAGTTTACAGTGAGGTTTTGTACACAGTTTACAGTGTGGTTTTGTACACAGTTTACAGTGTGGTTTTGTATACAGTTTACAGTGAGTTTTTGTACACAGTTGACAGTGAGGTTTTGTACACAGTTTACAGTGTGGTTTTGTATACAGTTTACAGTGAGGTTTTGTACACAGTTTACACTGAGGTTTTGTACACAGTTTACAGTGTCGTTTTGTACACAGTTTACAGTGAGGTTTTGAACACAGTTTACAGTGAGGTTTTGTACACAGTTTACAGTGAGGTTTTGAACACAGTTTACAGTGAGGTTTTGTACACAGTTTACAGTGAGGTTTTGTACACAGTTCACAGTGTGGTTTTGAGCACAGTTTACATTGAGGTTTTGTACACAGTTTACAGTGAGAGTTTGAGCTCAGTTTACAGTGTTGTTTTGAACACAGTTTACATTGAGGTTTTGTACACAGTTTACAGTGAGGTTTTGAGCTCAGTTTGCAGTGAGTTTTTGAACACTGTTTACAGTGAGATTTTGAACATAGTTTTTAGTGTGGTTTTGTACACAGTTTACAGTGAGGTTTTTAACACAGTTCACAGTGTGGTTTTGTATACAGTTTACAGTGAGGTTTTGAGCACAGTTTACAGTGTGGTTTTGAACACAGTTTACAGTGTGGTTTTGAGCACAGTTTACAGTGTGGTTTTGAACACAGTTTACAGTGTGGTTTTGTACACAGTTTACAGTGAGGTTTTGAACACAGTTTACAGTGTTGTTTTTTACACAGGTTACAGTGAGGTTTTGAAAACAGTTTACAGTGAGGTTTTGTACACAGTTTACAGTGTGGTTTTGTACACAGTTTACAGTGAGGTTTTGAAGACAGTTTACAGTGAGGTTTTGTACACAGTTTACAGTGAGGTTTTGAACACAGTTTACAGTGAGGTATTGTACGCAGTTTACAGTGTGGTTTTGAGCACAGTTTACAGTGTGGTTTTGAGCACAGTTCACAGTGTGGTTTTGTATACAGTTTACAGTGAGGTTTTGTACACAGTTTACAGTGTGGTTTTGAACACAGTTTACAGTGTGGTTTTGAGCACAGTTTACAGTGTGGTTTTGAACACAGTTTACAGTGTGGTTTTGAACACAGTTCACAGTGTGGTTTTATATACAGTTCACACTAAGGTTTTGTACACAGTTTACAGTGTTGTTTTGAACACAGTTCACAGTGTGGTTTTGAACACAGTTCACAGTGTGGTTTTGTACACAGTTTACAGTGAGGTTTTGAACACAGTTTACAGTGTGGTTTTGTATACAGTTTACAGTGAGGTTTTTAACACAGTTCACAGTGTGGTTTTGTATACAGTTTACAGTGAGGTTTTGAGCACAGTTTACAGTGTGGTTTTGAACACAGTTTACAGTGTGGTTTTGAGCACAGTTTACAGTGTGGTTTTGAACACAGTTCACAGTGTGGTTTTGTATACAGTTTACAGTGAGGTTTTGAGCACAGTTTACAGTGTGGTTTTGAACACAGTTTACAGTGTGGTTTTGAGCACAGTTTACAGTGTGGTTTTGAACACAGTTTACAGTGTGGTTTTGAACACAGTTTACAGTGTGGTTTTGTACACAGTTTACAGTGAGGTTTTGAACACAGTTTACAGTGAGGTTTTGTACACAGTTCACAGTGTGGTTTTGTACATAGTTTACAGTGTGGTTTTGAACACAGTTCACAGTGTGGTTTTATATACAGTTTACACTAAGGTTTTGTACACAGTTTACAGTGTTGTTTTGAACACAGTTCACAGTGTGGTTTTATACCCAGTGTACAGTGAGGTTTTGTACACAGTTTACAGTGTGGTTTTGTACACAGTTTACAGTGTGGTTTTGAACACCATTTACAGTGAGGTTTTGAGCACAGTTTACAGTGAGGTTTTGTACACAGTTTAGAGTGTGGTTTTGTACACAGTTTACAGTGTGGTTTTGTACACAGTTTACAGTGAGGTTTTGTACACAGTTTAGAGTGTGGTTTTGTACACAGTTTACAGTGTGGTTTTGTACACAGTTTACAGTGTGGTTTTGAACACAGTTTACAGTGTGGTTTTGTACACAGTTTACAGTGAGGTTGGGAACAAAGTTGACAGTGTGGTTTTGTACACAGTTTAGAGTGTGGTTTTGTACACAGTTTACAGTGTGGTTTTGTACACAGTTCACAGTGTGGTTTTGAGCACAGTTTACATTGAGGTTTTGTACACAGTTTACAGTGAGATTTTGAGCTCAGTTTACAGTGTTGTTTTGAACACAGTTTACATTGAGGTTTTGTACACAGTTTATCGTGAGATTTTGAGCTCAGTTTGCAGTGAGTTTTTGAACACAGTTTACACTGAGATTTTGAACATAGTTTATAGTGTCGTTTTGTACACAGTTTACAGTGAGGTTTTGAACACAGTTTACAGTGAGGTTTTGTACACAGTTTACAGTGAGGTTTTGAACACAGTTTACAGTGAGGTATTGTACACAGTTTACAGTGAGGTTTTGTACACAGTTCACAGTGTGGTTTTGAGCACAGTTTACATTGAGGTTTTGTACACAGTTTACAGTGAGATTTTGAGCTCAGTTTACAGTGTTGTTTTGAACACAGTTTACATTGAGGTTTTGTACACAGTTTACAGTGAGGTTTTGAGCTCAGTTTGCAGTGAGTTTTTGAACACTGTTTACAGTGAGATTTTGAACATAGTTTCTAGTGTGGTTTTGTACACAGTTTACAGTGAGGTTTTTAACACAGTTCACAGTGTGGTTTTGTATACAGTTTACAGTGAGGTTTTGAGCACAGTTTACAGTGTGGTTTTGAACACAGTTTACAGTGAGGTATTGTACACAGTTTACAGTGTGGTTTTGAACACAGTTTACAGTATGGTTTTGTACACAGTTTACAGTGAGGTTTTGTACACAGTTTACAGTGTGGTTTTGTACACAGTTTACAGTGAGGTTTTGTACACAGTTTACAGTGAGGTTTTGAACACAGTTTACAGTGTGGTTTTGTACACAGTTTACAGTGTGGTTTTGTACATAGTTTACAGTGTGGTTTTGAACACAGTTTACAGTGTGGTTTTGTACACAGTTTACAGTGTGGTTTTGTATACAGTTTACAGTGAGATTTTGTACACAGTTTACAGTGTGGTTTTGTACACAGTTTACAGTGTGGATTTGTATACAGTTTACAGTGAGGTTTTGTACACAGTTTACAGTGAGGGTTTGTACACAGTTGACAGTGAGGTTTTGTACACAGTTTACAGTGTGGTTTTGTACACAGTTGACAGTGAGGTTTTGTACACAGTTAATAGTGAGGTTTTGTACACAGTTTACAGTGAGGTTTTGTACACAGTTTACAGTGAGGTTTTGAACACAGTTCACAGTGTGGTTTTGTACACAGTTGACAGTGAGGTTTTGTACACAGTTTACAGTGTGGTTTTGTACACAGTTTACAGTGTGGTTTTGAACACCATTTACAGTGAGGTTTTGAGCACAGTTTACAGTGAGGTTTTGTACACAGTTTAGAGATGTGTTTTGTACACAGTTTACAGTGTGGTTTTGTACACAGTTTACAGTGAGGTTTTGTACACAGTTTAGAGTGTGGTTTTGTACACAGTTTACAGTGTGGTTTTGTACACAGTTTACAGTGTGTTTTTGAACACAGTTTACAGTGTGGTTTTGTACACAGTTTACAGTGAGGTTGGGAACAAAGTTGACAGTGTGGTTTTGTACACAGTTTAGAGTGTGGTTTTGTACACAGTTTACAGTGTGGTTTTGTACACAGTTCACAGTGTGGTTTTGAGCACAGTTTACATTGAGGTTTTGTACACAGTTTACAGTGAGATTTTGAGCTCAGTTTACAGTGTTGTTTTGAACACAGTTTACATTGAGGTTTTGTACACAGTTTATCGTGAGATTTTGAGCTCAGTTTGCAGTGAGTTTTTGAACACAGTTTACACTGAGATTTTGAACATAGTTTATAGTGTCGTTTTGTACACAGTTTACAGTGAGGTTTTGAACACAGTTTACAGTGAGGTTTTGTACACAGTTTACAGTGAGGTTTTGAACACAGTTTACAGTGAGGTATTGTACACAGTTTACAGTGAGGTTTTGTACACAGTTCACAGTGTGGTTTTGAGCACAGTTTACATTGAGGTTTTGTACACAGTTTACAGTGAGATTTTGAGCTCAGTTTACAGTGTTGTTTTGAACACAGTTTACATTGAGGTTTTGTACACAGTTTACAGTGAGGTTTTGAGCTCAGTTTGCAGTGAGTTTTTGAACACTGTTTACAGTGAGATTTTGAACATAGTTTCTAGTGTGGTTTTGTACACAGTTTACAGTGAGGTTTTTAACACAGTTCACAGTGTGGTTTTGTATACAGTTTACAGTGAGGTTTTGAGCACAGTTTACAGTGTGGTTTTGAACACAGTTTACAGTGAGGTATTGTACACAGTTTACAGTGTGGTTTTGAACACAGTTTACAGTATGGTTTTGTACACAGTTTACAGTGAGGTTTTGTACACAGTTTACAGTGTGGTTTTGTACACAGTTTACAGTGAGGTTTTGTACACAGTTTACAGTGAGGTTTTGAACACAGTTTACAGTGAGGTATTGTACACAGTTTACAGTGTGGTTTTGTACACAGTTCACAGTGTGGTTTTGAGCACAGTTCACAGTGTGGTTTTGTATACAGTTTACAGTGAGGTTTTGAGCACAGTTTACAGTGTGGTTTTGAACACAGTTTACAGTGTGGTTTTGAGCACAGTTTACAGTGTGGTTTTGAACACAGTTTACAGTGTGGTTTTGTACACAGTTTACAGTGAGGTTTTAAACACAGTTTACAGTGAGGTTTTGTACACAGTTCACAGTGTGGTTTTGTACACAGTTTACAGTGTGGTTTTGTACACAGTTTACAGTGTGGATTTGTATACAGTTTACAGTGAGGTTTTGTACACAGTTTACAGTGAGGATTTGTACACAGTTTAAAGTGAGGGTTTGTACACAGTTGACAGTGAGGTTTTGTACACAGTTTACAGTGTGGTTTTGTACACAGTTGACAGTGAGGTTTTGTACACAGTTAATAGTGAGGTTTTGTACACAGTTTACAGTGAGGTTTTGATCACAGTTTACAGTGAGGTTTTGAACACAGTTCACAGTGTGGTTTTGTACACAGTTGACAGTGAGGTTTTGTACACAGTTTACAGTGTGGTTTTGTACACAGTTTACAGTGTGGTTTTGAACAACATTTACAGTGAGGTTTTGAGCACAGTTTACAGTGAGGTTTTGTACACAGTTTAGAGTGTGGTTTTGTACACAGTTTACAGTGTGGTTTTGTACACAGTTTACAGTGAGGTTTTGTACACAGCTTAGAGTGTGGTTTTGTACACAGTTTACAGTGTGGTTTTGTACACAGTTTACAGTGTGGTTTTGAACACAGTTTACAGTGTGGTTTTGTACACAGTTTACAGTGAGGTTGGGAACAAAGTTGACAGTGTGGTTTTGTACACAGTTTAGAGTGTGGTTTTGTACACAGTTTACAGTGTGGTTTTGTACACAGTTTACAGTGTGGTTTTGTACACAGTTCACAGTGTGGTTTTGAGCACAGTTTACATTGAGGTTTTGTACACAGTTTACAGTGAGATTTTGAGCTCAGTTTACAGTGTTGTTTTGAACACAGTTTACATTGAGGTTTTGTACACAGTTTATCGTGAGATTTTGAGCTCAGTTTGCAGTGAGTTTTTGAACACAGTTTACAGTGAGATTTTGAACATAGTTTATAGTGTGGTTTTGTACACAGTTTACAGTGAGGTTTTTAACACAGTTCACAGTGTGGTTTTGTACACAGTTTACAGTGAGGTTTTGTACACAGTTTACAGTGTGGTTTTGTACATAGTTTACAGTGTGGTTTTGAACACAGTTCACAGTGTGGTTTTATACACAGTTTACAGTGAGGTTTTGTACACAGTTTACAGTGTGGTTTTGTACATAGTTTACAGTGTGATTTTGTACACAGTTTACAGTGTGGTTTTGAACACAGTTCACAGTGTGGTTTTATACACAGTTTACAGTGAGGTTTTGTACACAGTTTACAGTGTGGTTTTGTACATAGTTTACAGTGTGGTTTTTTTCACAGTTTACAGTGTGGTTTTGTACATAGTTTACAGTGTGGTTTTGTACATAGTTTCCAGTGTGGTTTTTAACACAGTTCACAGTGTGGTTTTATACACAGTTTACAGTGAGGTTTTGTACACAGTTTACAGTGTGGTTTTGTACACAGTTTACAGTGTGGTGTTGTATACAGTTTACAGTGAGTTTTTGTACACAGTTGACAGTGAGGTTTTGTACACAGTTTACAGTGTGGTTTTGTATACAGTTTACAGTGAGGTTTTGTACACAGTTTACACTGAGGTTTTGTACACAGTTTACAGTGTCGTTTTGTACACAGTTTACAGTGAGGTTTTGAACACAGTTTACAGTGAGGTTTTGTACACAGTTCACAGTGTGGTTTTGTACATAGTTTACAGTGTGGTTTTGAACACAGTTCACAGTGTGGTTTTGTATACAGTTTACAGTGAGTTTTTGTACACAGTTGACAGTGAGGTTTTGTACACAGTTTACAGTGTGGTTTTGTATACAGTTTACAGTGAGGTTTTGTACACAGTTTTCAGTGAGGTTTTGTACACAGTTTACAGTGTGGTTTTGTACACAGTTTACAGTGAGGTTTTGAACACAGTTTACAGTGAGGTTTTGTACACAGTTTACAGTGAGGTTTTGTACACAGTTCACAGTGTGGTTTTGAGCACAGTTTACATTGAGGTTTTGTACACAGTTTACAGTGAGATTTTGAGCTCAGTTTACAGTGTTGTTTTGAACACAGTTTATAGTGAGGTTTTGAGCTCAGTTTGCAGTGAGTTTTTGAACACTGTTTACAGTGAGATTTTGAACATAGTTTATAGTGTGGTTTTGTACACAGTTTACAGTGAGGTTTTTAACACAGTTCACAGTGTGGTTTTGTATACAGTTTACAGTGAGGTTTTGAGCACAGTTTACAGTGTGGTTTTGAACACAGTTTACAGTGTGGTTTTGAGCACAGTTTACAGTGTGGTTTTGAACACAGTTCACAGTGTGGTTTTGTATACAGTTTACAGTGAGGTTTTGAGCACAGTTTACAGTGTGGTTTTGAACACAGTTTACAGTGTGGTTTTGAGCACAGTTTACAGTGTGGTTTTGAACACAGTTCACAGTGTGGTTTTATACACAGTTTACAGTGAGGTTTTGTACACAGTTTACAGTGTGGTTTTGTACATAGTTTACAGTGTGGTTTTTTTCACAGTTTACAGTGTGGTTTTGTACATAGTTTACAGTGTGGTTTTTAACACAGTTCACAGTGTGGTTTTATACACAGTTTACAGTGAGGTTTTGTACACAGTTTACAGTGTGGTTTTGTACACAGTTTACAGTGTGGTTTTGTATACAGTTTATCGTGAGATTTTGAGCTCAGTTTGCAGTGAGTTTTTGAACACAGTTTACAGTGAGATTTTGAACATAGTTTATAGTGTGGTTTTGTACACAGTTTACAGTGAGGTTTTTAACACAGTTCACAGTGTGGTTTTGTACACAGTTTACAGTGAGGTTTTGAACACAGTTTACAGTGAGGTTTTGTACACAGTTCACAGTGTGGTTTTGTACATAGTTTACAGTGTGGTTTTGAACACAGTTCACAGTGTGGTTTTATACACAGTTTACAGTGTGGTTTTATACACAGTTTACAGTGAGGTTTTGTACACAGTTTACAGTGAGGTTTTGTACACAGTTTACAGTGTGGTTTTGTACACAGTTTACAGTGTGGTTTTATACACAGTTTACAGTGAGGTTTTGTACACAGTTTACAGTGTGGTTTTGTACACAGTTTACAGTGTGGTTTTATACACAGTTTACAGTGAGGTATTGTACACAGTTTACAGTGTGGTTTTGTACATAGTTTACAGTGTGATTTTGTACACAGTTTACAGTGTGGTTTTGAACACAGTTCACAGTGTGGTTTTATACACAGTTTACAGTGAGGTTTTGTACACAGTTTACAGTGTGGTTTTGTACATACTTTACAGTGTGGTTTTTTTCACAGTTTACAGTGTGGTTTTGTACATAGTTTAGAGTGTGGTTTTTAACACAGTTCACAGTGTGGTTTTATACACAGTTTACAGTGAGGTTTTGTACACAGTTTACAGTGTGGTTTTGTACACAGTTTACAGTGTGGTTTTGTATACAGTTTACAGTGAGTTTTTGTACACAGTTGACAGTGAGGTTTTGTACACAGTTTACAGTGTGGTTTTGTATACAGTTTACAGTGAGGTTTTGTACACAGTTTACACTGAGGTTTTGTACACAGTTTACAGTGTCGTTTTGTACACAGTTTACAGTGAGGTTTTGAACACAGTTTACAGTGAGGTTTTGTACACAGTTTACAGTGAGGTTTTGAACACAGTTTACAGTGAGGTATTGTACACAGTTTACAGTGTGGTTTTGAGCACAGTTTACAGTGTGGTTTTGAGCACAGTTCACAGTGTGGTTTTGTATACAGTTTACAGTGAGGTTTTGAGCACAGTTTACAGTGTGGTTTTGAACACAGTTTACAGTGTGGTTTTGAGCACAGTTTACAGTGTGGTTTTGAACACAGTTTACAGTGTGGTTTTGAACACAGTTCACAGTGTGGTTTTATATACAGTTCACACTAAGGTTTTGTACACAGTTTACAGTGTTGTTTTGAACACAGTTCACAGTGTGGTTTTGAACACAGTTCACAGTGTGGTTTTGTACACAGTTTACAGTGAGGTTTTGAACACAGTTTACAGTGTGGTTTTGTATACAGTTTACAGTGAGGTTTTTAACACAGTTCACAGTGTGGTTTTGTATACAGTTTACAGTGAGGTTTTGAGCACAGTTTACAGTGTGGTTTTGAACACAGTTTACAGTGTGGTTTTGAGCACAGTTTACAGTGTGGTTTTGAACACAGTTCACAGTGTGGTTTTGTATACAGTTTACAGTGAGGTTTTGAGCACAGTTTACAGTGTGGTTTTGAACACAGTTTACAGTGTGGTTTTGAGCACAGTTTACAGTGTGGTTTTGAACACAGTTCACAGTGTGGTTTTGTATACAGTTTACAGTGAGGTTTTGAGCACAGTTTACAGTGTGGTTTTGAACACAGTTTACAGTGTGGTTTTGAGCACAGTTTACAGTGTGGTTTTGAACACAGTTTACAGTGTGGTTTTGTACACAGTTTACAGTGAGGTTTTGAACACAGTTTACAGTGAGGTTTTGTACACTGTTCACAGTGTGGTTTTGTACATAGTTTACAGTGTGGTTTTGAACACAGTTCACAGTGTGGTTTTATATACAGTTTACACTAAGGTTTTGTACACAGTTTACAGTGTTGTTTTGAACACAGTTCACAGTGTGGTTTTATACCCAGTGTACAGTGAGGTTTTGTACACAGTTTACAGTGTGGTTTGAACACAGTTTACAGTGTGGTTTTGTACACAGTTTACAGTGTGGTTTTGTACATAGTTTACAGTGTGGTTTTGAACACAGTTTACAGTGTGGTTTTGTACACAGTTTACAGTGTGGTTTTGTATAGAGTTTACAGTGAGATTTTGTACACAGTTTACAGTGTGGTTTTGTACACAGTTTACAGTGTGGATTTGTATACAGTTTACAGTGAGGTTTTGTACACAGTTTACAGTGAGGTTTTGTACACAGTTTACAGTGAGGGTTTGTACACAGTTGACAGTGAGGTTTTGTACACAGTTTACAGTGTGGTTTTGTACACAGTTGACAGTGAGGTTTTGTACACAGTTAATAGTGAGGTTTTGTACACAGTTTACAGTGAGGTTTTGTACACAGTTTACAGTGAGGTTTTGAACACAGTTCACAGTGTGGTTTTGTACACAGTTGACAGTGAGGTTTTGTACACAGTTTACAGTGTGGTTTTGTACACAGTTTACAGTGTGGTTTTGAACACCATTTACAGTGAGGTTTTGAGCACAGTTTACAGTGAGGTTTTGTACACAGTTTAGAGTGTGGTTTTGTACACAGTTTACAGTGTGGTTTTGTACACAGTTTACAGTGAGGTTTTGTACACAGTTTAGAGTGTGGTTTTGTACACAGTTTACAGTGTGGTTTTGTACACAGTTTACAGTGTGTTTTTGAACACAGTTTACAGTGTGGTTTTGTACACAGTTTACAGTGAGGTTGGGAACAAAGTTGACAGTGTGGTTTTGTACACAGTTTAGAGTGTGGTTTTGTACACAGTTTACAGTGTGGTTTTGTACACAGTTCACAGTGTGGTTTTGAGCACAGTTTACATTGAGGTTTTGTACACAGTTTACAGTGAGATTTTGAGCTCAGTTTACAGTGTTGTTTTGAACACAGTTTACATTGAGGTTTTGTACACAGTTTATCGTGAGATTTTGAGCTCAGTTTGCAGTGAGTTTTTGAACACAGTTTACACTGAGATTTTGAACATAGTTTATAGTGTCGTTTTGTACACAGTTTACAGTGAGGTTTTGAACACAGTTTACAGTGAGGTTTTGTACACAGTTTACAGTGAGGTTTTGAACACAGTTTACAGTGAGGTATTGTACACAGTTTACAGTGAGGTTTTGTACACAGTTCACAGTGTGGTTTTGAGCACAGTTTACATTGAGGTTTTGTACACAGTTTACAGTGAGATTTTGAGCTCAGTTTACAGTGTTGTTTTGAACACAGTTTACATTGAGGTTTTGTACACAGTTTACAGTGAGGTTTTGAGCTCAGTTTGCAGTGAGTTTTTGAACACTGTTTACAGTGAGATTTTGAACATAGTTTCTAGTGTGGTTTTGTACACAGTTTACAGTGAGGTTTTTAACACAGTTCACAGTGTGGTTTTGTATACAGTTTACAGTGAGGTTTTGAGCACAGTTTACAGTGTGGTTTTGAACACAGTTTACAGTGAGGTATTGTACACAGTTTACAGTGTGGTTTTGAACACAGTTTACAGTATGGTTTTGTACACAGTTTACAGTGAGGTTTTGTACACAGTTTACAGTGTGGTTTTGTACACAGTTTACAGTGAGGTTTTGTACACAGTTTACAGTGAGGTTTTGAACACAGTTTACAGTGAGGTATTGTACACAGTTTACAGTGTGGTTTTGTACACAGTTCACAGTGTGGTTTTGAGCACAGTTCACAGTGTGGTTTTGTATACAGTTTACAGTGAGGTTTTGAGCACAGTTTACAGTGTGGTTTTGAACACAGTTTACAGTGTGGTTTTGAGCACAGTTTACAGTGTGGTTTTGAACACAGTTTACAGTGTGGTTATGTACACAGTTTACAGTGAGGTTTTAAACACAGTTTACAGTGAGGTTTTGTACACAGTTCACAGTGTGGTTTTGTACACAGTTTACAGTGTGGTTTTGTACACAGTTTACAGTGTGGATTTGTATACAGTTTACAGTGAGGTTTTGTACACAGTTTACAGTGAGGATTTGTACACAGTTTAAAGTGAGGGTTTGTACACAGTTGACAGTGAGGTTTTGTACACAGTTTACAGTGTGGTTTTGTACACAGTTGACAGTGAGGTTTTGTACACAGTTAATAGTGAGGTTTTGTACACAGTTTACAGTGAGGTTTTGTACACAGTTTACAGTGAGGTTTTGAACACAGTTCACAGTGTGGTTTTGTACACAGTTGACAGTGAGGTTTTGTACACAGTTTACAGTGTGGTTTTGTACACAGTTTACAGTGTGGTTTTGAACAACATTTACAGTGAGGTTTTGAGCACAGTTTACAGTGAGGTTTTGTACACAGTTTAGAGTGTGGTTTTGTACACAGTTTACAGTGTGGTTTTGTACACAGTTTACAGTGAGGTTTTGTACACAGTTTAGAGTGTGGTTTTGTACACAGTTTACAGTGTGGTTTTGTACACAGTTTACAGTGTGGTTTTGTACACAGTTCACAGTGTGGTTTTGAGCACAGTTTACATTGAGGTTTTGTACACAGTTTACAGTGAGATTTTGAGCTCAGTTTACAGTGTTGTTTTGAACACAGTTTACATTGAGGTTTTGTACACAGTTTATCGTGAGATTTTGAGCTCAGTTTGCAGTGAGTTTTTGAACACAGTTTACAGTGAGATTTTGAACATAGTTTACAGTGTGGTTTTGTACACAGTTTACAGTGAGGTTTTTAACACAGTTCACAGTGTGGTTTTGTACACAGTTTACAGTGAGGTTTTGAACACAGTTTACAGTGAGGTTTTGTACACAGTTTACAGTGTGGTTTTGTACATAGTTTACAGTGTGGTTTTGAACACAGTTCACAGTGTGGTTTTATACACAGTTTACAGTGAGGTTTTGTACACAGTTTACAGTGTGGTTTTGTACATAGTTTACAGTGTGATTTTGTACACAGTTTACAGTGTGGTTTTGAACACAGTTCACAGTGTGGTTTTATACACAGTTTACAGTGAGGTTTTGTACACAGTTTACAGTGTGGTTTTGCACATAATTTACAGTGTGGTTTTTTTCACAGTTTACAGTGTGGTTTTGTACATAGTTTACAGTGTGGTTTTGTACATAGTTTCCAGTGTGGTTTTTAACACAGTTCACAGTGTGGTTTTATACACAGTTTACAGTGAGGTTTTGTACACAGTTTACAGTGTGGTTTTGTACACAGTTTACAGTGTGGTGTTGTATACAGTTTACAGTGAGTTTTTGTACACAGTTGACAGTGAGGTTTTGTACACAGTTTACAGTGTGGTTTTGTATACAGTTTACAGTGAGGTTTTGTACACAGTTTACACTGAGGTTTTGTACACAGTTTACAGTGTCGTTTTGTACACAGTTTACAGTGAGGTTTTGAACACATTTTACAGTGAGGTTTTGTACACAGTTCACAGTGTGGTTTTGTACATAGTTTACAGTGTGGTTTTGAACTCAGTTCACAGTGTGGTTTTGTATACAGTTTACAGTGAGTTTTTGTACACAGTTGACAGTGAGGTTTTGTACACAGTTTACAGTGTGGTTTTGTATACAGTTTACAGTGAGGTTTTGTACACAGTTTACAGTGTGGTTTTGTACACAGTTTACAGTGAGGTTTTGTACACAGTTTACAGTGAAGTTTTGAACACAGTTTACAGTGAGGTTTTGTACACAGTTTACAGTGAGGTTTTGTACACAGTTCACAGTGTGGTTTTGAGCACAGTTTACATTGAGGTTTTGTACACAGTTTACAGTGAGATTTTGAGCTCAGTTTACAGTGTTGTTTTGAACACAGTTTACAGTGAGGTTTTGAGCTCAGTTTGCAGTGAGTTTTTGAACACTGTTTACAGTGAGATTTTGAACATAGTTTATAGTGTGGTTTTGTACACAGTTTACAGTGAGGTTTTTAACACAGTTCACAGTGTGGTTTTGTATACAGTTTACAGTGAGGTTTTGAGCACAGTTTACAGTGTGGTTTTGAACACAGTTTACAGTGTGGTTTTGAGCACAGTTTACAGTGTGGTTTTGAACACAGTTCACAGTGTGGTTTTGTATACAGTTTACAGTGAGGTTTTGAGCACAGTTTACAGTGTGGTTTTGAACACAGTTTACAGTGTGGTTTTGAGCACAGTTTACAGTGTGGTTTTGAACACAGTTTACAGTGTGGTTTTGTACACAGTTTACAGTGAGGTTTTGAACACAGTTTACAGTGAGGTTGTGTACACAGTTCACAGTGTGGTTTTGCACATAGTTTACAGTGTGGTTTTGAACACAGTTCACAGTGTGGTTTTATATACAGTTTACACTAAGGTTTTGTACACAGTTTACAGTGTTGTTTTGAACACAGTTCACAGTGTGGTTTTATACCCAGTGTACAGTGAGGTTTTGTACACAGTTTACAGTGTGGTTTCAACACAGTTTACAGTGTGGTTTTATACACAGTTTACAGTGTGGTTTTGTACATAGTTTACAGTGTGGTTTTGAACACAGTTTACAGTGTGGTTTTGTACACAGTTTACAGTGTGGTTTTGTTTACAGTTTATAGTGAGGTTTTGTACACAGTTTACAGTGTGGTTTTGTACACAGTTTACAGTGTGGATTTGTATACAGTTTACAGTGAGGTTTTGTACACAGTTTACAGTGAGGTTTTGTACACAGTTTACAGTGAGGGTTTGTACACAGTTGACAGTGAGGTTTTGTACACAGTTTACAGTGTGGTTTTGTACACAGTTGACAGTGAGGTTTTGTACACAGTTAATAGTGAGGTTTTGTACACAGTTTACAGTGAGGTTTTGATCACAGTTTACAGTGAGGTTTTGAACACAGTTCACAGTGTGGTTTTGTACACAGTTGACAGTGAGGTTTTGTACACAGTTTACAGTGTGGTTTTGTACACAGTTTACAGTGTGGTTTTGAACACCATTTACAGTGAGGTTTTGAGCACAGTTTACAGTGAGATTTTGTACACAGTTTAGAGTGTGGTTTTGTACACAGTTTACAGTGTGGTTTTGTACACAGTTTACAGTGAGGTTTTGTACACAGTTTAGAGTGTGGTTTTGTACACAGTTTACAGTGTGGTTTTGTACACAGTTTACAGTGTGTTTTTGAACACAGTTTACAGTGTGGTTTTGTACACAGTTTACAGTGAGGTTGGGAACAAAGTTGACAGTGTGGTTTTGTACACAGTTTAGAGTGTGGTTTTGTACACAGTTTACAGTGTGGTTTTGTACACAGTTCACAGTGTGGTTTTGAGCACAGTTTACATTGAGGTTTTGTACGCAGTTTACAGTGAGATTTTGAGCTCAGTTTACAGTGTTGTTTTGAACACAGTTTACATTGAGGTTTTGTACACAGTTTATCGTGAGATTTTGAGCTCAGTTTGCAGTGAGTTTTTGAACACAGTTTACAGTGAGATTTTGAACATAGTTTATAGTGTGGTTTTGTACACAGTTTACAGTGAGGTTTTTAACACAGTTCACAGTGTGGTTTTGTACACAGTTTACAGTGAGGTTTTGAACACAGTTTACAGTGAGATTTTGTACACAGTTCACAGTGTGGTTTTGTACATAGTTTACAGTGTGGTTTTGAACACAGTTCACAGTGTGGTTTTATACACAGTTTACAGTGAGGTTTTGTACACAGTTGACAGTGTGGTTTTGTACACAGTTTACAGTGTGATTTTGTACACAGTTTACAGTGTGGTTTTGAACACAGTTCACAGTGTGGTTTTATACACAGTTTACAGTGAGGTTTTGTACACAGTTTACAGTGTGGTTTTGTACATAGTTTACAGTGTGGTTTTTTTCACAGTTTACAGTGTGGTTTTGTACATAGTTTACAGTGTGGTTTTTAACACAGTTCACAGTGTGGTTTTATACACAGTTTACAGTGAGGTTTTGTACACAGTTTACAGTGTGGTTTTGTACACAGTTTACAGTGTGGTTTTGTATACAGTTTATCGTGAGATTTTGAGCTCAGTTTGCAGTGAGTTTTTGAACACAGTTTACAGTGAGATTTTGAACATAGTTTATAGTGTGGTTTTGTACACAGTTTACAGTGAGGTTTTTAACACAGTTCACAGTGTGGTTTTGTACACAGTTTACAGTGAGGTTTTGAACACAGTTTACAGTGAGGTTTTGTACACAGTTCACAGTGTGGTTTTGTACATAGTTTACAGTGTGGTTTTGAACACAGTTCACAGTGTGGTTTTATACACAGTTTACAGTGTGGTTTTATACACAGTTTACAGTGAGGTTTTGTACACAGTTTACAGTGAGGTTTTGTACACAGTTTACAGTGTGGTTTTGTACACAGTTTACAGTGTGGTTTTATACACAGTTTACAGTGAGGTTTTGTACACAGTTTACAGTGTGGTTTTGTACACAGTTTACAGTGTGGTTTTATACACAGTTTACAGTGAGGTTTTGTACACAGTTTACAGTGTGGTTTTGTACATAGTTTACAGTGTGATTTTGTACACAGTTTACAGTGTGGTTTTGAACACAGTTCACAGTGTGGTTTTATACACAGTTTACAGTGAGGTTTTGTACACAGTTTACAGTGTGGTTTTGTACATAGTTTACAGTGTGGTTTTTTTCACAGTTTACAGTGTGGTTTTGTACATAGTTTACAGTGTGGTTTTTAACACAGTTCACAGTGTGGTTTTATACACAGTTTACAGTGAGGTTTTGTACACAGTTTACAGTGTGGTTTTGTACACAGTTTACAGTGTGGTTTTGTATACAGTTTACAGTGAGTTTTTGTACACAGTTGACAGTGAGGTTTTGTACACAGTTTACAGTGTGGTTTTGTATACAGTTTACAGTGAGGTTTTGTACACAGTTTACACTGAGGTTTTGTACACAGTTTACAGTGTCGTTTTGTACACAGTTTACAGTGAGGTTTTGAACACAGTTTACAGTGAGGTTTTGTACACAGTTTACAGTGAGGTTTTGAACACAGTTTACAGTGAGGTTTTGTACACAGTTTACAGTGAGGTTTTGTACACAGTTCACAGTGTGGTTTTGAGCACAGTTTACATTGAGGTTTTGTACACAGTTTACAGTGAGAGTTTGAGCTCAGTTTACAGTGTTGTTTTGAACACAGTTTACATTGAGGTTTTGTACACAGTTTACAGTGAGATTTTGAACATAGTTTATAGTGTGGTTTTGTACACAGTTTACAGTGAGGTTTTTAACACAGTTCACAGTGTGGTTTTGTACACAGTTTACAGTGAGGTTTTGAACACAGTTTACAGTGAGGTTTTGTACACAGTTCACAGTGTGGTTTTGTACATAGTTTACAGTGTGGTTTTGAACACAGTTCACAGTGTGGTTTTATACACAGTTTACAGTGTGGTTTTATACACAGTTTACAGTGAGGTTTTGTACACAGTTTACAGTGAGGTTTTGTACACAGTTTACAGTGTGGTTTTGTACACAGTTTACAGTGTGGTTTTATACACAGTTTACAGTGAGGTTTTGTACACAGTTTACAGTGTGGTTTTGTACACAGTTTACAGTGTGGTTTTATACACAGTTTACAGTGAGGTTTTGTACACAGTTTACAGTGTGGTTTTGTACATAGTTTACAGTGTGATTTTGTACACAGTTTACAGTGTGGTTTTGAACACAGTTCACAGTGTGGTTTTATACACAGTTTACAGTGAGGTTTTGTACACAGTTTACAGTGTGGTTTTGTACATAGTTTACAGTGTGGTTTTTTTCACAGTTTACAGTGTGGTTTTGTACATAGTTTACAGTGTGGTTTTGTACATAGTTTACAGTGTGGTTTTTAACACAGTTCACAGTGTGGTTTTATACACAGTTTACAGTGAGGTTTTGTACACAGTTTACAGTGTGGTTTTGTACACAGTTTACAGTGTGGTTTTGTATACAGTTTACAGTGAGTTTTTGTACACAGTTGACAGTGAGGTTTTGTACACAGTTTACAGTGTGGTTTTGTATACAGTTTACAGTGAGGTTTTGTACACAGTTTACACTGAGGTTTTGTACACAGTTTACAGTGTCGTTTTGTACACAGTTTACAGTGAGGTTTTGAACACAGTTTACAGTGAGGTTTTGTACACAGTTTACAGTGAGGTTTTGAACACAGTTTACAGTGAGGTTTTGTACACAGTTTACAGTGAGGTTTTGTACACAGTTCACAGTGTGGTTTTGAGCACAGTTTACATTGAGGTTTTGTACACAGTTTACAGTGAGAGTTTGAGCTCAGTTTACAGTGTTGTTTTGAACACAGTTTACATTGAGGTTTTGTACACAGTTTACAGTGAGGTTTTGAGCTCAGTTTGCAGTGAGTTTTTGAACACTGTTTACAGTGAGAATTTGAACATAGTTTTTAGTGTGGTTTTGTACACAGTTTACAGTGAGGTTTTTAACACAGTTCACAGTGTGGTTTTGTACACAGTTTACAGTGAGGTTTTGAGCACAGTTTACAGTGTGGTTTTGAACACAGTTTACAGTGTGGTTTTGAGCACAGTTTACAGTGTGGTTTTGAACACAGTTTACAGTGTGGTTTTGTACACAGTTTACAGTGAGGTTTTGAACACAGTTTACAGTGTGGTTTTTTACACAGGTTACAGTGAGGTTTTGAACACAGTTTACAGTGAGGTTTTGTACACAGTTTACAGTGTGGTTTTGTACACAGTTTACAGTGAGGTTTTGAACACAGTTTACAGTGAGGTTTTGTACACAGTTTACAGTGAGGTTTTGAACACAGTTTACAGTGAGGTATTGTACACAGTTTACAGTGTGGTTTTGAGCACAGTTTACAGTGTGGTTTTGAGCACAGTTCACAGTGTGGTTTTGTATACAGTTTACAGTGAGGTTTTGAGCACAGTTTACAGTGTGGTTTTGAACACAGTTTACAGTGTGGTTTTGAGCACAGTTTACAGTGTGGTTTTGAACACAGTTTACAGTGTGGTTTTGAACACAGTTCACAGTGTGGTTTTATATACAGTTCACACTAAGGTTTTGTACACAGTTTACAGTGTTGTTTTGAACACAGTTCACAGTGTGGTTTTGAACACAGTTCACAGTGTGGTTTTGTACACAGTTTACAGTGAGGTTTTGAACACAGTTTACAGTGTGGTTTTGTATACAGTTTACAGTGAGGTTTTTAACACAGTTCACAGTGTGGTTTTGTATACAGTTTACAGTGAGGTTTTGAGCACAGTTTACAGTGTGGTTTTGAACACAGTTTACAGTGTGGTTTTGAGCACAGTTTACAGTGTGGTTTTGAACACAGTTCACAGTGTGGTTTTGTATACAGTTTACAGTGAGGTTTTGAGCACAGTTTACAGTGTGGTTTTGAACACAGTTTACAGTGTGGTTTTGAGCACAGTTTACAGTGTGGTTTTGAACACAGTTCACAGTGTGGTTTTGTATACAGTTTACAGTGAGGTTTTGAGCACAGTTTACAGTGTGGTTTTGAACACAGTTTACAGTGTGGTTTTGAGCACAGTTTACAGTGTGGTTTTGAACACAGTTTACAGTGTGGTTTTGTACACAGTTTACAGTGAGGTTTTGAACACAGTTTACAGTGAGGTTTTGTACACAGTTCACAGTGTGGTTTTGTACATAGTTTACAGTGTGGTTTTGAACACAGTTCACAGTGTGGTTTTATATACAGTTTACACTAAGGTTTTGTACACAGTTTACAGTGTTGTTTTGAACACAGTTCACAGTGTGGTTTTATACCCAGTGTACAGTGAGGTTTTGTACACAGTTTACAGTGTGGTTTGAACACAGTTTACAGTGTGGTTTTGTACACAGTTTACAGTGTGGTTTTGTACATAGTTTACAGTGTGGTTTTGAACACAGTTTACAGTGTGGTTTTGTACACAGTTTACAGTGTGGTTTTGTATACAGTTTACAGTGAGGTTTTGTACACAGTTTACAGAGTGGTGTTGTACAGAGTTTACAGTGTGGATTTGTATACAGTTTACAGTGAGGTTTTGTACACAGTTTACAGTGAGGTTTTGTACACAGTTTACAGTGAGGGTTTGTACACAGTTGACAGTGAGGTTTTGTACACAGTTTACAGTGTGGTTTTGTACACAGTTGACAGTGAGGTTTTGTACACAGTTAATAGTGAGGTTTTGTACACAGTTTACAGTGAGGTTTTGATATCAGTTTACAGTGAGGTTTTGAACACAGTTCACAGTGTGGTTTTGTACACAGTTGACAGTGAGGTTTTGTACACAGTTTACAGTGTGGTTTTGTACACAGTTTACAGTGTGGTTTTGAACACCATTTACAGTGAGGTTTTGAGCACAGTTTACAGTGAGGTTTTGTACACAGTTTAGAGTGTGGTTTTGTACACAGTTTACAGTGTGGTTTTGTACACAGTTTACAGTGAGGTTTTGTACACAGTTTAGAGTGTGGTTTTGTACACAGTTTACAGTGTGGTTTTGTACACAGTTTACAGTGTGTTTTTGAACACAGTTTACAGTGTGGTTTTGTACACAGTTTACAGTGAGGTTGGGAACAAAGTTGACAGTGTGGTTTTGTACACAGTTTAGAGTGTGGTTTTGTACACAGTTTACAGTGTGGTTTTGTACACAGTTCACAGTGTGGTTTTGAGCACAGTTTACATTGAGGTTTTGTACACTGTTTACAGTGAGATTTTGAGCTCAGTTTACAGTGTTGTTTTGAACACAGTTTACATTGAGGTTTTGTACACAGTTTATCGTGAGATTTTGAGCTCAGTTTGCAGTGAGTTTTTGAACACAGTTTACACTGAGATTTTGAACATAGTTTATAGTGTCGTTTTGTACACAGTTTACAGTGAGGTTTTGAACACAGTTTACAGTGAGGTTTTGTACACAGTTTACAGTGAGGTTTTGAACACAGTTTACAGTGAGGTATTGTACACAGTTTACAGTGAGGTTTTGTACACAGTTCACAGTGTGGTTTTGAGCACAGTTTACATTGAGGTTTTGTACACAGTTTACAGTGAGATTTTGAGCTCAGTTTACAGTGTTGTTTTGAACACAGTTTACATTGAGGTTTTGTACACAGTTTACAGTGAGGTTTTGAGCTCAGTTTGCAGTGAGTTTTTGAACACTGTTTACAGTGAGATTTTGAACATAGTTTATAGTGTGGTTTTGTACACAGTTTACAGTGAGTTTTTTAACACAGTTCACAGTGTGGTTTTGTATACAGTTTACAGTGAGGTTTTGAGCACAGTTTACAGTGTGGTTTTGAACACAGTTTACAGTGTGGTTTTGAGCACAGTTTACAGTGTGGTTTTGAACACAGTTTACAGTATGGTTTTGTACACAGTTTACAGTGAGGTTTTGTACACAGTTTACAGTGTGGTTTTGTACACAGTTTACAGTGAGGTTTTGTACACAGTTTACAGTGAGGTTTTGAACACAGTTTACAGTGTGGTTTTGTACACAGTTTACAGTGAGGTTTTGTACACAGTTTACAGTGTGGTTTTGTACACAGTTTACAGTGAGGTATTGTACACAGTTTACAGTGTGGTTTTGTACACAGTTCACAGTGTGGTTTTGAGCACAGTTCACAGTGTGGTTTTGTATACAGTTTACAGTGAGGTTTTGAGCACAGTTTACAGTGTGGTTTTGAACACAGTTTACAGTGTGGTTTTGAGCACAGTTTACAGTGTGGTTTTGAACACAGTTTACAGTGTGGTTTTGTACACAGTTTACAGTGAGGTTTTAAACACAGTTTACAGTGAGGTTTTGTACACAGTTCACAGTGTGGTTTTGTACACAGTTTACAGTGTGGTTTTGTACGCAGTTTACAGTGTGGATTTGTATACAGTTTACAGTGAGGTTTTGTACACAGTTTACAGTGAGGATTTGTACACAGTTTAAAGTGAGGGTTTGTACACAGTTGACAGTGAGGTTTTGTACACAGTTTACAGTGTGGTTTTGTACACAGTTGACAGTGAGGTTTTGTACATAGTTAATAGTGAGGTTTTGTAGACAGTTTACAGTGAGGTTTTGATCACAGTTTACAGTGAGGTTTTGAACACAGTTCACAGTGTGGTTTTGTA
Source organism: Chiloscyllium punctatum (assembly GCF_047496795.1). Taxonomy (NCBI): domain Eukaryota; kingdom Metazoa; phylum Chordata; class Chondrichthyes; order Orectolobiformes; family Hemiscylliidae; genus Chiloscyllium; species Chiloscyllium punctatum. Next base: position 29,597,301 of record NC_092788.1, read on the forward strand.
CACAGTTGACAGTGAGGTTTTGTACACAGTTTACAGTGTGGTTTTGTACACAGTTTACAGTGTGGTTTTGAACAACATTTACAGTGAGGTTTTGAGCACAGTTTACAGTGAGGTTTTGTACACAGTTTAGAGTGTGGTTTTGTACACAGTTTACAGTGTGGTTTTGTACACAGTTTACAGTGTGGTTTTGTACACAGTTTACAGTGTGGTTTTGAACACAGTTTACAGTGTGGTTTTGTACACAGTTTACAGTGAGGTTGGGAACAAAGTTGACAGTGTGGTTTTGTACACAGTTTAGAGTGTGGTTTTGTACACAGTTTACAGTGTGGTTTTGTACACAGTTCACAGTGTGGTTTTGAGCACAGTTTACATTGAGGTTTTGTACACAGTTTACAGTGAGATTTTGAGCTCAGTTTACAGTGTTGTTTTGAACACAGTTTACATTGAGGTTTTGTACACAGTTTATCGTGAGATTTTGAGCACAGTTTGCAGTGAGTTTTTGAACACAGTTTACAGTGAGATTTTGAACATAGTTTATAGTGTGGTTTTGTACACAGTTTACAGTGAGGTTTTTAACACAGTTCACAGTGTGGTTTTGTACACAGTTTACAGTGAGGTTTTGAACACAGTTTACAGTGAGGTTTTGTACACAGTTCACAGTGTGGTTTTGTACATAGTTTACAGTGTGGTTTTGAACACAGTTCACAGTGTGGTTTTATACACAGTTTACAGTGAGGTTTTGTACACAGTTTACAGTGTGGTTTTGTACATAGTTTACAGTGTGATTTTGTACACAGTTTACAGTGTGGTTTTGAACACAGTTCACAGTGTGGTTTTATACACAGTTTACAGTGAGGTTTTGTACACAGTTTACAGTGTGGTTTTGTACATAGTTTACAGTGTGGTTTTTTTCACAGTTTACAGTGTGGTTTTGTACATAGTTTACAGTGTGGTTTTGTACATAGTTTACAGTGTGGTTTTTAACACAGTTCACAGTGTGGTTTTATACACAGTTTACAGTGAGGTTTTGTACACAGTTTACAGTGTGGTTTTGTACACAGTTTACAGTGTGGTTTTGTATACAGTTTACAGTGAGTTTTTGTACACAGTTGACAGTGAGGTTTTGTACACAGTTTACAGTGAGGTATTGTATACAGTTTACAGTGAGGTTTTGTACACAGTTTACACTGAGGTTTTGTACACAGTTTACAGTGTCGTTTTGTACACAGTTTACAGTGAGGTTTTGAACACAGTTTACAGTGAGGTTTTGTACACAGTTCACAGTGTGGTTTTGTACATAGTTTTCAGTGTGGTTTTGAACACAGTTCACAGTGTGGTTTTATACACAGTTTACAGTGAGGTTTTGTACACAGTTTACAGTGTGGTTTTGTACATAGTTTACAGTGTGATTTTGTACACAGTTTACAGTGTGGTTTTGAACACAGTTCACAGTGTGGTTTTATACACAGTTTACAGTGAGGTTTTGTACACAGTTTACAGTGTGGTTTTGTACATAGTTTACAGTGTGGTTTTTTTCACAGTTTACAGTGTGGTTTTGTACACAGTTTACAGTGTGGTTTTGAACACAGTTTACAGTGTGGTTTTGTACACAGTTTACAGTGAGGTTGGGAACAAAGTTGACAGTGTGGTTTTGTACACAGTTTAGAGTGTGGTTTTGAACACAGTTCACAGTGTGGTTTTGAACACAGTTCACAGTGTGGTTTTATACACAGTTTACAGTGAGGTTTTGTACACAGTTTACAGTGTGGTTTTGTACATAGTTTACAGTGTGATTTTGTACACAGTTTACAGTGTGGTTTTGAACACAGTTCACAGTGTGGTTTTATACACAGTTTACAGTGAGGTTTTGTACACAGTTTACAGTGTGGTTTTGTACATAGTTTACAGTGTGGTTTTTTTCACAGTTTACAGTGTGGTTTTGTACATAGTTTACAGTGTGGTTTTTAACACAGTTCACAGTGTGGTTTTATACACAGTTTACAGTGAGGTTTTGTACACAGTTTACAGTGTGGTTTTGTACACAGTTTACAGTGTGGTTTTGTATACAGTTTACAGTGAGTTTTTGTACACAGTTGACAGTGAGGTTTTGTACACAGTTTACAGTGTGGTTTTGTATACAGTTTACAGTGAGGTTTTGTACACAGTTTACACTGAGGTTTTGTACACAGTTTACAGTGTCGTTTTGTACACAGTTTACAGTGAGGTTTTGAACACAGTTTACAGTGAGGTTTTGTACACAGTTTACAGTGAGGTTTTGAACACAGTTTACAGTGAGGTATTGTATACAGTTTACAGTGAGGTTTTGTACACAGTTCACAGTGTGGTTTTGAGCACAGTTTACAGTGTGGTTTTGTACACAGTTTACAGTGAGATTTTGAGCTCAGTTTACAGTGTTGTTTTGAACACAGTTTACATTGAGGTTTTGTACACAGTTTACAGTGAGGTTTTGAGCTCAGTTTGCAGTGAGTTTTTGAACACTGTTTACAGTGAGATTTTGAACATAGTTTTTAGTGTGGTTTTGTACACAGTTTACAGTGAGGTTTTTAACACAGTTCACAGTGTGGTTTTGAGCACAGTTTACAGTGTGGTTTTGAACACAGTTTACAGTGTGGTTTTGTACACAGTTTACAGTGAGGTTTTGAACACAGTTTACAGTGTGGTTTTTTACACAGGTTACTGTGAGGTTTTGAACACAGTTTACAGTGAGGTTTTGAACACAGTTTACAGTGAGGTTTTGTACACAGTTTACAGTGTGGTTTTGTACACAGTTTACAGTGAGGTTTTGAACACAGTTTACAGTGAGGTTTTGAACACAGTTTACAGTGAGGTTTTGTACACAGTTTACAGTGAGGTTTTGAACACAGTTTACAGTGAGGTATTGTACACAGTTTACAGTGTGGTTTTGAGCACAGTTTACAGTGTGGTTTTGAGCACAGTTTACAGTGTGGTTTTGAGCACAGTTCACAGTGTGGTTTTGTATACAGTTTACAGTGAGGTTTTGAGCACAGTTTACAGTGTGGTTTTGAACACAGTTTACAGTGTGGTTTTGAGCACAGTTTACAGTGTGGTTTTGAACACAGTTTACAGTGTGGTTTTGTACACAGTTTACAGTGAGGTTTTAAACACAGTTTACAGTGAGGTTTTGTACACAGTTCACAGTGTGGTTTTGTACATAGTTTACAGTGTGGTTTTGAACACAGTTCACAGTGTGGTTTTATATACAGTTCACACTAAGGTTTTGTACACAGTTTACAGTGTGGTTTTGAACACAGTTCACAGTGTGGTTTTGAACACAGTTCAGTGTGGTTTTGTACACAGTTTACAGTGAGGTTTTGAACACAGTTTACAGTGTGGTTTTGTACACAGGTTATAGTGAGGTTTTTAACACAGTTCACAGTGTGGTTTTGTATACAGTTTACAGTGAGGTTTTGAGCACAGTTTACAGTGTGGTTTTGAACACAGTTTACAGTGTGGTTTTGAGCACAGTTTACAGTGTGGTTTTGAACACAGTTCACAGTGTGGTTTTGTATACAGTTTACAGTGTGGTTTTGAGCACAGTTTACAGTGTGGTTTTGAACACAGTTTACAGTGTGGTTTTGAGCACAGTTTACAGTGTGGTTTTGAACACAGTTCATAGTGTGGTTTTGTATACAGTTTACAGTGAGGTTTTGAGCACAGTTTAAAGTGTGGTTTTGAACACAGTTTACAGTGTGGTTTTGAGCACAGTTTACAGTGTGGTTTTGAACACAGTTCACAGTGTGGTTTTGTACACAGTTTACAGTGAGGTTTTGAACACAGTTTACAGTGAGGTTTTGTACACAGTTCACAGTGTGGTTTTGTACATAGTTTACAGTGTGGTTTTGAACACAGTTCACAGTGTGGTTTTATATACAGTTTACACTAAGGTTTTGTACACAGTTTACAGTGTTGTTTTGAACACAGTTCACAGTGTGGTTTTGAACACAGTTCACAGTGTGGTTTTGTACACAGTTTACAGTGAGGTTTTGAACACAGTTTACAGTGTGGTTTTGTACACAGGTTACAGTGAGGTTTTTAACACAGTTTACCGTGTGGTTTTGTGCACAGTTTACAGTGTGGTTTTGTACACAGTTCACAGTGTGGTTTTGAGCACAGTTTACATTGAGGTTTTGTACACAGTTTACAGTGAGATTTTGAGCTCAGTTTACAGTGTTGTTTTGAACACAGTTTACATTGAGGTTTTGTACACAGTTTATCGTGAGATTTTGAGCTCAGTTTGCAGTGAGTTTTTGAACACAGTTTACAGTGAGATTTTGAACATAGTTTATAGTGTGGTTTTGTACACAGTTTACAGTGAGGTTTTTAACACAGTTCACAGTGTGGTTTTGTACACAGTTTACAGTGAGGTTTTGAACACAGTTTACAGTGAGGTTTTGTACACAGTTCACAGTGTGGTTTTGTACATAGTTTACAGTGTGGTTTTGAACACAGTTCACAGTGTGGTTTTATACACAGTTTACAGTGAGGTTTTGTACACAGTTTACAGTGTGGTTTTGTACATAGTTTACAGTGTGATTTTGTACACAGTTTACAGTGTGGTTTTGAACACAGTTCACAGTGTGGTTTTATACACAGTTTACAGTGAGGTTTTGTACACAGTTTACAGTGTGGTTTTGTACATAGTTTACAGTGTGGTTTTTTTCACAGTTTACAGTGTGGTTTTGTACATAGTTTACAGTGTGGTTTTGTACATAGTTTACAGTGTGGTTTTTAACACAGTTCACAGTGTGGTTTTATACACAGTTTACAGTGAGGTTTTGTACACAGTTTACAGTGTGGTTTTGTACACAGTTTACAGTGTGGTTTTGTATACAGTTTACAGTGAGTTTTTGTACACAGTTGACAGTGAGGTTTTGTACACAGTTTACAGTGTGGTTTTGTATACAGTTTACAGTGAGGTTTTGTACACAGTTTACACTGAGGTTTTGTACACAGTTTACAGTGTCGTTTTGTACACAGTTTACAGTGAGGTTTTGAACACAGTTTACAGTGAGGTTTTGTACACAGTTCACAGTGTGGTTTTGTACATAGTTTACAGTGTGGTTTTGAACACAGTTCACAGTGTGGTTTTATACACAGTTTACAGTGAGGTTTTGTACACAGTTTACAGTGTGGTTTTGTACATAGTTTACAGTGTGATTTTGTACACAGTTTACAGTGTGGTTTTGAACACAGTTCACAGTGTGGTTTTATACACAGTTTACAGTGAGGTTTTGTACACAGTTTACAGTGTGGTTTTGTACATAGTTTACAGTGTGGTTTTTTTCACAGTTTACAGTGTGGTTTTGTACACAGTTTACAGTGTGGTTTTGAACACAGTTTACAGTGTGGTTTTGTACACAGTTTACAGTGAGGTTGGGAACAAAGTTGACAGTGTGGTTTTGTACACAGTTTAGAGTGTGGTTTTGTACACAGTTTACAGTGTGGTTTTGTACACAGTTCACAGTGTGGTTTTGAGCACAGTTTACATTGAGGTTTTGTACACAGTTTACAGTGAGATTTTGAGCTCAGTTTACAGTGTTGTTTTGAACACAGTTTACATTGAGGTTTTGTACACAGTTTATCGTGAGATTTTGAGCTCAGTTTGCAGTGAGTTTTTGAACACAGTTTACAGTGAGATTTTGAACATAGTTTATAGTGTGGTTTTGTACACAGTTTACAGTGAGGTTTTTAACACAGTTCACAGTGTGGTTTTGTACACAGTTTACAGTGAGGTTTTGAACACAGTTTACAGTGAGGTTTTGTACACAGTTCACAGTGTGGTTTTGTACATAGTTTACAGTGTGGTTTTGAACACAGTTCACAGTGTGGTTTTATACACAGTTTACAGTGAGGTTTTGTACACAGTTTACAGTGTGGTTTTGTACATAGTTTACAGTGTGATTTTGTACACAGTTTACAGTGTGGTTTTGAACACAGTTCACAGTGTGGTTTTATACACAGTTTACAGTGAGGTTTTGTACACAGTTTACAGTGTGGTTTTGTACATAGTTTACAGTGTGGTTTTTTTCACAGTTTACAGTGTGGTTTTGTACATAGTTTACAGTGTGGTTTTGTACATAGTTTACAGTGTGGTTTTTAACACAGTTCACAGTGTGGTTTTATACACAGTTTACAGTGAGGTTTTGTACACAGTTTACAGTGTGGTTTTGTATACAGTTTACAGTGAGTTTTTGTACACAGTTGACAGTGAGGTTTTGTACACAGTTTACAGTGTGGTTTTGTATACAGTTTACAGTGAGGTTTTGTACACAGTTTACACTGAGGTTTTGTACACAGTTTACAGTGTCGTTTTGTACACAGTTTACAGTGAGGTTTTGAACACAGTTTACAGTGAGGTTTTGTACACAGTTCACAGTGTGGTTTTGTACATAGTTTACAGTGTGGTTTTGAACACAGTTCACAGTGTGGTTTTATACACAGTTTACAGTGAGGTTTTGTACACAGTTTACAGTGTGGTTTTGTACATAGTTTACAGTGTGATTTTGTACACAGTTTACAGTGTGGTTTTGAACACAGTTCACAGTGTGGTTTTATACACAGTTTACAGTGAGGTTTTGTACACAGTTTACAGTGTGGTTTTGTACATAGTTTACAGTGTGGTTTTTTTCACAGTTTACAGTGTGGTTTTGTACACAGTTTACAGTGTGGTTTTGAACACAGTTTACAGTGTGGTTTTGTACACAGTTTACAGTGAGGTTGGGAACAAAGTTGACAGTGTGGTTTTGTACACAGTTTAGAGTGTGGTTTTGTACACAGTTTACAGTGTGGTTTTGTACACAGTTCACAGTGTGGTTTTGAGCACAGTTTACATTGAGGTTTTGTACACAGTTTACAGTGAGATTTTGAGCTCAGTTTACAGTGTTGTTTTGAACACAGTTTACATTGAGGTTTTGTACACAGTTTATCGTGAGATTTTGAGCTCAGTTTGCAGTGAGTTTTTGAACACAGTTTACAGTGAGATTTTGAACATAGTTTATAGTGTGGTTTTGTACACAGTTTACAGTGAGGTTTTTAACACAGTTCACAGTGTGGTTTTGTACACAGTTTACAGTGTGGTTTTGAACACAGTTCACAGTGTGGTTTTATACACAGTTTACAGTGAGGTTTTGTACACAGTTTACAGTGTGGTTTTGTACATAGTTTACAGTGTGGTTTTTTTCACAGTTTACAGTGTGGTTTTGTACATAGTTTACAGTGTGGTTTTGTACATAGTTTACAGTGTGGTTTTTAACACAGTTCACAGTGTGGTTTTATACACAGTTTACAGTGAGGTTTTGTACACAGTTTACAGTGTGGTTTTGTACACAGTTTACAGTGTGGTTTTGTATACAGTTTACAGTGAGTTTTTGTACACAGTTGACAGTGAGGTTTTGTACACAGTTTACAGTGTGGTTTTGTATACAGTTTACAGTGAGGTTTTGTACACAGTTTACACTGAGGTTTTGTACACAGTTTACAGTGTCGTTTTGTACACAGTTTACAGTGAGGTTTTGAACACAGTTTACAGTGAGGTTTTGTACACAGTTCACAGTGTGGTTTTGTACATAGTTTACAGTGTGGTTTTGAACACAGTTCACAGTGTGGTTTTATACACAGTTTACAGTGAGGTTTTGTACACAGTTTACAGTGTGGTTTTGTACATAGTTTACAGTGTGATTTTGTACACAGTTTACAGTGTGGTTTTGAACACAGTTCACAGTGTGGTTTTATACACAGTTTACAGTGAGGTTTTGTACACAGTTTACAGTGTGGTTTTGTACATAGTTTACAGTGTGGTTTTTTTCACAGTTTACAGTGTGGTTTTGTACACAGTTTACAGTGTGGTTTTGAACACAGTTTACAGTGTGGTTTTGTACACAGTTTACAGTGAGGTTGGGAACAAAGTTGACAGTGTGGTTTTGTACACAGTTTAGAGTGTGGTTTTGTACACAGTTTACAGTGTGGTTTTGTACACAGTTCACAGTGTGGTTTTGAGCACAGTTTACATTGAGGTTTTGTACACAGTTTACAGTGAGATTTTGAGCTCAGTTTACAGTGTTGTTTTGAACACAGTTTACATTGAGGTTTTGTACACAGTTTATCGTGAGATTTTGAGCTCAGTTTGCAGTGAGTTTTTGAACACAGTTTACAGTGAGATTTTGAACATAGTTTATAGTGTGGTTTTGTACACAGTTTACAGTGAGGTTTTGTACACAGTTTACAGTGTCGTTTTGTACACAGTTTACAGTGAGGTTTTGAACACAGTTTACAGTGAGGTTTTGTACACAGTTCACAGTGTGGTTTTGTATACAGTTTACAGTGAGGTTTTGAGCACAGTTTACAGTGTGGTTTTGAACACAGTTTACAGTGTGGTTTTGAGCACAGTTTACAGTGTGGTTTTGAACACAGTTTACAGTGTGGTTTTGTACACAGTTTACAGTGAGGTTTTAAACACAGTTTACAGTGAGGTTTTGTACACAGTTCACAGTGTGGTTTTGTACATAGTTTACAGTGTGGTTTTGAACACAGTTCACAGTGTGGTTTTATATACAGTTCACAGTGTGGTTTTGTACACAGTTTACAGTGAGGTTTTGAACACAGTTTACAGTGTGGTTTTGTACACAGGTTACAGTGAGGTTTTTAACACAGTTCACAGTGTGGTTTTGTATACAGTTTACAGTGAGGTTTTGAGCACAGTTTACAGTGTGGTTTTGAACACAGTTTACAGTGTGGTTTTGAGCACAGTTTACAGTGTGGTTTTGAACACAGTTCACAGTGTGGTTTTGTATACAGTTTACAGTGAGGTTTTGAGCACAGTTTACAGTGTGGTTTTGAACACAGTTTACAGTGTGGTTTTGAGCACAGTTTACAGTGTGGTTTTGAACACAGTTCATAGTGTGGTTTTGTATACAGTTTACAGTGAGGTTTTGAGCACAGTTTAAAGTGTGGTTTTGAACACAGTTTACAGTGTTGTTTTGAGCACAGTTTACAGTGTGGTTTTGAACACAGTTTACAGTGTGGTTTTGTACACAGTTTACAGTGAGGTTTTGAACACAGTTTACAGTGAGGTTTTGTACACAGTTCACAGTGTGGTTTTGTACATAGTTTACAGTGTGGTTTTGAACACAGTTCACAGTGTGGTTTTATATACAGTTTACACTAAGGTTTTGTACACAGTTTACAGTGTTGTTTTGAACACAGTTCACAGTGTGGTTTTGAACACAGTTCACAGTGTGGTTTTGTACACAGTTTACAGTGAGGTTTTGAACACAGTTTACAGTGTGGTTTTGTACACAGGTTACAGTGAGGTTTTTAACACAGTTTACCGTGTGGTTTTGTGCACAGTTTACAGTGTGGTTTTGTACACAGTTCACAGTGTGGTTTTGAGCACAGTTTACATTGAGGTTTTGTACACAGTTTACAGTGAGATTTTGAGCTCAGTTTACAGTGTTGTTTTGAACACAGTTTACATTGAGGTTTTGTACACAGTTTATCGTGAGATTTTGAGCTCAGTTTGCAGTGAGTTTTTGAACACAGTTTACAGTGAGATTTTGAACATAGTTTATAGTGTGGTTTTGTACACAGTTTACAGTGAGGTTTTTAACACAGTTCACAGTGTGGTTTTGTACACAGTTTACAGTGAGGTTTTGAACACAGTTTACAGTGAGGTTTTGTACACAGTTCACAGTGTGGTTTTGTACATAGTTTACAGTGTGGTTTTGAACACAGTTCACAGTGTGGTTTTATACACAGTTTACAGTGAGGTTTTGTACACAGTTTACAGTGTGGTTTTGTACATAGTTTACAGTGTGATTTTGTACACAGTTTACAGTGTGGTTTTGAACACAGTTCACAGTGTGGTTTTATACACAGTTTACAGTGAGGTTTTGTACACAGTTTACAGTGTGGTTTTGTACATAGTTTACAGTGTGGTTTTTTTCACAGTTTACAGTGTGGTTTTTAACACAGTTTACAGTGTGGTTTTGAACACAGTTTACAGTGTGGTTTTGTACACAGTTTACAGTGAGGTTGGGAACAAAGTTGACAGTGTGGTTTTGTACACAGTTTAGAGTGTGGTTTTGTACACAGTTTACAGTGTGGTTTTGTACACAGTTCACAGTGTGGTTTTGAGCACAGTTTACATTGAGGTTTTGTACACAGTTTACAGTGAGATTTTGAGCTCAGTTTACAGTGTTGTTTTGAACACAGTTTACATTGAGGTTTTGTACACAGTTTATCGTGAGATTTTGAGCTCAGTTTGCAGTGAGTTTTTGAACACAGTTTACAGTGAGATTTTGAACATAGTTTATAGTGTGGTTTTGTACACAGTTTACAGTGAGGTTTTTAACACAGTTCACAGTGTGGTTTTGTACACAGTTTACAGTGAGGTTTTGAACACAGTTTACAGTGAGGTTTTGTACACAGTTCACAGTGTGGTTTTGTACATAGTTTACAGTGTGGTTTTGAACACAGTTCACAGTGTGGTTTTATACACAGTTTACAGTGAGGTTTTGTACACAGTTTACAGTGTGGTTTTGTACATAGTTTACAGTGTGATTTTGTACACAGTTTACAGTGTGGTTTTGAACACAGTTCACAGTGTGGTTTTATACACAGTTTACAGTGAGGTTTTGTACACAGTTTACAGTGTGGTTTTGTACATAGTTTACAGTGTGGTTTTTTTCACAGTTTACAGTGTGGTTTTGTACACAGTTTACAGTGTGGTTTTGTACATAGTTTACAGTGTGGTTTTTAACACAGTTCACAGTGTGGTTTTATACACAGTTTACAGTGAGGTTTTGTACACAGTTTACAGTGTGGTTTTGTACACAGTTTACAGTGTGGTTTTGTATACAGTTTACAGTGAGTTTTTGTACACAGTTGACAGTGAGGTTTTGTACACAGTTTACAGTGTGGTTTTGTATACAGTTTACAGTGAGGTTTTGTACACAGTTTACACTGAGGTTTTGTACACAGTTTACAGTGTCGTTTTGTACACAGTTTACAGTGAGGTTTTGAACACAGTTTACAGTGAGGTTTTGTACACAGTTCACAGTGTGGTTTTGTACATAGTTTACAGTGTGGTTTTGAACACAGTTCACAGTGTGATTTTATATACAGTTTACAGTGAGGTTTTGTACACAGTTTACAGTGTGGTTTTGTACATAGTTTACAGTGTGATTTTGTACACAGTTTACAGTGTGGTTTTGAACACAGTTCACAGTGTGGTTTTATACACAGTTTACAGTGAGGTTTTGTACACAGTTTACAGTGTGGTTTTGTACATAGTTTACAGTGTCGTTTTTTTCACAGTTTACAGTGTGGTTTTGTACACAGTTTACAGTGTGGTTTTGAACACAGTTTACAGTGTGGTTTTGTACACAGTTTACAGTGAGGTTGGGAACAAAGTTGACAGTGTGGTTTTGTACACAGTTTAGAGTGTGGTTTTGTACACAGTTTACAGTGTGGTTTTGTACACAGTTCACAGTGTGGTTTTGAGCACAGTTTACATTGAGGTTTTGTACACAGTTTACAGTGAGATTTTGAGCTCAGTTTACAGTGTTGTTTTGAACACAGTTTACATTGAGGTTTTGTACACAGTTTATCGTGAGATTTTGAGCTCAGTTTGCAGTGAGTTTTTGAACACAGTTTACAGTGAGATTTTGAACATAGTTTATAGTGTGGTTTTGTACACAGTTTACAGTGAGGTTTTTAACACAGTTCACAGTGTGGTTTTGTACACAGTTTACAGTGAGGTTTTGAACACAGTTTACAGTGAGGTTTTGTACACAGTTCACAGTGTGGTTTTGTACATAGTTTACAGTGTGGTTTTGAACACAGTTCACAGTGTGGTTTTATACACAGTTTACAGTGAGGTTTTGTACACAGTTTACAGTGTGGTTTTGTACATAGTTTACAGTGTGATTTTGTACACACTTTACAGTGTGGTTTTGAACACAGTTCACAGTGTGGTTTTATACACAGTTTACAGTGAGGTTTTGTACACAGTTTACAGTGTGGTTTTGTACATAGTTTACAGTGTGGTTTTTTTCACAGTTTACAGTGTGGTTTTGTACATAGTTTACAGTGTGGTTTTGTACATAGTTTACAGTGTGGTTTTTAACACAGTTCACAGTGTGGTTTTATACACAGTTTACAGTGAGGTTTTGTACACAGTTTACAGTGTGGTTTTGTACACAGTTTACAGTGTGGTTTTGTATACAGTTTACAGTGAGTTTTTGTACACAGTTGACAGTGAGGTTTTGTACACAGTTTACAGTGTGGTTTTGTATACAGTTTACAGTGAGGTTTTGTACACAGTTTACACTGAGGTTTTGTACACAGTTTACAGTGTCGTTTTGTACACAGTTTACAGTGAGGTTTTGAACACAGTTTACAGTGAGGTTTTGAACACAGTTTACAGTGAGGTTTTGTACACAGTTCACAGTGTGGTTTTGTACATAGTTTACAGTGTGGTTTTGAACACAGTTCACAGTGTGGTTTTATACACAGTTTACAGTGAGGTTTTGTACACAGTTTACAGTGTGGTTTTGTACATAGTTTACAGTGTGATTTTGTACACAGTTTACAGTGTGGTTTTGAACACAGTTCACAGTGTGGTTTTATACACAGTTTACAGTGAGGTTTTGTACACAGTTTACAGTGTGGTTTTGTACATAGTTTACAGTGTGGTTTTTTTCACAGTTTACAGTGTGGTTTTGTACATAGTTTACAGTGTGGTTTTTAACACAGTTCACAGTGTGGTTTTATACACAGTTTACAGTGAGGTTTTGTACACAGTTTACAGTGTGGTTTTGTACACAGTTTACAGTGTGGTTTTGTATACAGTTTACAGTGAGTTTTTGTACACAGTTGACAGTGAGGTTTTGTACACAGTTTACAGTGTGGTTTTTTACACAGTTTACAGTGAGGTTTTGAACACAGTTTACAGTGAGGTTTTGTACACAGTTTACAGTGTCGTTTTGTACACAGTTTACAGTGAGGTTTTGAACACAGTTTACAGTGAGGTTTTGTACACAGTTTACAGTGAGGTTTTGAACACAGTTTACAGTGAGGTATTGTATACAGTTTACAGTGAGGTTTTGTACACAGTTCACAGTGTGGTTTTGAGCACAGTTTACAGTGTGGTTTTGTACACAGTTTACAGTGAGATTTTGAGCTCAGTTTACAGTGTTGTTTTGAACACAGTTTACATTGAGGTTTTGTACACAGTTTACAGTGAGGTTTTGAGCTCAGTTTGCAGTGAGTTTTTGAACACTGTTTACAGTGAGATTTTGAACATAGTTTTTAGTGTGGTTTTGTACACAGTTTACAGTGAGGTTTTTAACACAGATCACAGTGTGGTTTTGTATACAGTTTACAGTGAGGTTTTGAGCACAGTTTACAGTGTGGTTTTGAACACAGTTTACAGTGTGGTTTTGAGCACAGTTTACAGTGTGGTTTTGAACACAGTTTACAGTGTGGTTTTGTACACAGTTTACAGTGAGGTTTTGAACACAGTTTACAGTGTGGTTTTTTACACAGGTTACTGTGAGGTTTTGAACACAGTTTAAAGTGAGGTTTTGAACACAGTTTACAGTGAGGTTTTGTACACAGTTTACAGTGTGGTTTTGTACACAGTTTACAGTGTGGTTTTGTATACAGTTTACAGTGAGTTTTTGTACACAGTTGACAGTGAGGTTTTGTACACAGTTTACAGTGTGGTTTTGTATACAGTTTACAGTGAGGTTTTGTACACAGTTTACACTGAGGTTTTGTACACAGTTTACAGTGTCGTTTTGTACACAGTTTACAGTGAGGTTTTGAACACAGTTTACAGTGAGGTTTTGAACACAGTTTACAGTGAGGTTTTGTACACAGTTCACAGTGTGGTTTTGTACATAGTTTACAGTGTAGTTTTGAACACAGTTCACAGTGTGGTTTTATACACAGTTTACAGTGAGGTTTTGTACACAGTTTACAGTGTGGTTTTGTACATAGTTTACAGTGTGATTTTGTACACAGTTTACAGTGTGGTTTTGAACACAGTTCACAGTGTGGTTTTATACACAGTTTACAGTGAGGTTTTGTACACAGTTTACAGTGTGGTTTTGTACATAGTTTACAGTGTGGTTTTTTTCACAGTTTACAGTGTGGTTTTGTACATAGTTTACAGTGTGGTTTTTAACACAGTTCACAGTGTGGTTTTATACACAGTTTACAGTGAGGTTTTGTACACAGTTTACAGTGTGGTTTTGTACACAGTTTACAGTGTGGTTTTGTATACAGTTTACAGTGAGTTTTTGTACACAGTTGACAGTGAGGTTTTGTACACAGTTTACAGTGTGGTTTTTTACACAGTTTACAGTGAGGTTTTGAACACAGTTTACAGTGAGGTTTTGTACACAGTTTACAGTGTCGTTTTGTACACAGTTTACAGTGAGGTTTTGAACACAGTTTACAGTGAGGTTTTGTACACAGTTTACAGTGAGGTTTTGAACACAGTTTACAGTGAGGTATTGTATACAGTTTACAGTGAGGTTTTGTACACAGTTCACAGTGTGGTTTTGAGCACAGTTTACAGTGTGGTTTTGTACACAGTTTACAGTGAGATTTTGAGCTCAGTTTACAGTGTTGTTTTGAACACAGTTTACATTGAGGTTTTGTACACAGTTTACAGTGAGGTTTTGAGCTCAGTTTGCAGTGAGTTTTTGAACACTGTTTACAGTGAGATTTTGAACATAGTTTTTAGTGTGGTTTTGTACACAGTTTACAGTGAGGTTTTTAACACAGATCACAGTGTGGTTTTGTATACAGTTTACAGTGAGGTTTTGAGCACAGTTTACAGTGTGGTTTTGAACACAGTTTACAGTGTGGTTTTGAGCACAGTTTACAGTGTGGTTTTGAACACAGTTTACAGTGTGGTTTTGTACACAGTTTACAGTGAGGTTTTGAACACAGTTTACAGTGTGGTTTTTTACACAGGTTACTGTGAGGTTTTGAACACAGTTTACAGTGAGGTTTTGAACACAGTTTACAGTGAGGTTTTGTACACAGTTTACAGTGTGGTTTTGTACACAGTTTACAGTGAGGTTTTGAACACAGTTTACAGTGAGGTTTTGTACACAGTTTACAGTGAGGTTTTGAACACAGTTTACGGTGAGGTATTGTACACAGTTTACAGTGTGGTTTTGAGCACAGTTTACAGTGTGGTTTTGAGCACAGTTTACAGTGTGGTTTTGAGCACAGTTCACAGTGTGGTTTTGTATACAGTTTACAGTGAGGTTTTGAGCACAGTTTACAGTGTGGTTTTGAACACAGTTTACAGTGTGGTTTTGAGCACAGTTTACAGTGTGGTTTTGAACACAGTTTACAGTGTGGTTTTGTACACAGTTTACAGTGAGGTTTTAAACACAGTTTACAGTGAGTTTTTGTACACAGTTCACAGTGTGGTTTTGTACATAGTTTACAGTGTGGTTTTGAACACAGTTCACAGTGTGGTTTTATATACAGTTCACACTAAGGTTTTGTACACAGTTTACAGTGTTGTTTTGAACACAGTTCACAGTGTGGTTTTGAACACAGTTCACAGTGTGGTTTTGTACACAGTTTACAGTGAGGTTTTGAACACAGTTTACAGTGTGGTTTTGTACACAGGTTACAGTGAGGTTTTTAACACAGTTCACAGTGTGGTTTTGTATACAGTTTACAGTGAGGTTTTGAGCACAGTTTACAGTGTGGTTTTGAACACAGTTTACAGTGTGGTTTTGAGCACAGTTTACAGTGTGGTTTTGAACACAGTTCACAGTGTGGTTTTGTATACAGTTTACAGTGAGGTTTTGAGCACAGTTTACAGTGTGGTTTTGAACACAGTTTACAGTGTGGTTTTGAGCACAGTTTACAGTGTGGTTTTGAACACAGTTCATAGTGTGGTTTTGTATACAGTTTACAGTGAGGTTTTGAGCACAGTTTAAAGTGTGGTTTTGAACACAGTTTACAGTGTGGTTTTGAGCACAGTTTACAGTGTGGTTTTGAACACAGTTTACAGTGTGGTTTTGTACACAGTTTACAGTGAGGTTTTGAACACAGTTTACAGTGAGGTTTTGTACACAGTTCACAGTGTGGTTTTGTACATAGTTTACAGTGTGGTTTTGAACACAGTTCACAGTGTGGTTTTATATACAGTTTACACTAAGGTTTTGTACACAGTTTACAGTGTTGTTTTGAACACAGTTCACAGTGTGGTTTTATACCCAGTGTACAGTGAGGTTTTGTACACAGTTTACAGTGTGGTTTGAACACAGTTTACAGTGTGGTTTTGTACACAGTTTACAGTGTGGTTTTGTACACAGTTTACAGTGTGGTTTTGAACACAGTTTACAGTGTGGTTTTGTACACAGTTTACAGTGTGGTTTTGTATACAGTTTACAGTGAGGTTTTGTACACAGTTTACAGTGTGGTTTTGTACACAGTTTACAGTGTGGATTTGTATACAGTTTACAGTGAGGTTTTGTACACAGTTTACAGTGAGGTTTTGTACACAGTTTACAGTGAGGGTTTGTACACAGTTGACAGTGAGGTTTTGTACACAGTTTACAGTGTGGTTTTGTACACAGTTGACAGTGAGGTTTTGTACACAGTTAATAGTGAGGTTTTGTACACAGTTTACAGTGAGGTTTTGATCACAGTTTACAGTGAGGTTTTGAACACAGTTCACAGTGTGGTTTTGTACACAGTTGACAGTGAGGTTTTGTACACAGTTTACAGTGTGGTTTTGTACACAGTTTACAGTGTGGTTTTGAACACCATTTACAGTGAGGTTTTGAGCACAGTTTACAGTGAGGTTTTGTACACAATTTAGAGTGTGGTTTTGTACACAGTTTACAGTGTGGTTTTGTACACAGTTTACAGTGAGGTTTTGTACACAGTTTAGAGTGTGGTTTTGTACACAGTTTACAGTGTGGTTTTGTACACAGTTTACAGTGTGTTTTTGAACACAGTTTACAGTGTGGTTTTGTACACAGTTTACAGTGAGGTTGGGAACAAAGTTGACAGTGTGGTTTTGTGCACAGTTTAGAGTGTGGTTTTGTACACAGTTTACAGTGTGGTTTTGTACACAGTTCACAGTGTGGTTTTGAGCACAGTTTACATTGAGGTTTTGTACACAGTTTACAGTGAGATTTTGAGCTCAGTTTACAGTGTTGTTTTGAACACAGTTTACATTGAGGTTTTGTACACAGTTTATCGTGAGATTTTGAGCTCAGTTTGCAGTCAGTTTTTGAACACAGTTTACAGTGAGATTTTGAACATAGTTTATAGTGTGGTTTTGTACACAGTTTACAGTGAGGTTTTTAACACAGTTCACAGTGTGGTTTTGTACACAGTTTACAGTGAGGTTTTGTACACAGTTCACAGTGTGGTTTTGTACACAGTTTACAGTGAGGTTTTGTACACAGTTTACAGTGAGGTTTTGAACACAGTTTACAGTGAGGTATTGTATACAGTTTACAGTGAGGTTTTGTACACAGTTCACAGTGTGGTTTTGAGCACAGTTTACAGTGTGGTTTTGTACACAGTTTACAGTGAGATTTTGAGCTCAGTTTACAGTGTTGTTTTGAACACAGTTTACATTGAGGTTTTGTACACAGTTTACAGTGAGGTTTTGAGCTCAGTTTGCAGTGAGTTTTTGAACACTGTTTCCAGTGAGATTTTGAACATAGTTTTTAGTGTGGTTTTGTACACAGTTTACAGTGAGGTTTTTAACACAGTTCACAGTGTGGTTTTGTATACAGTTTACAGTGAGGTTTTGAGCACAGTTTACAGTGTGGTTTTGAACACAGTTTACAGTGTGGTTTTGAGCACAGTTTACAGTGTGGTTTTGAACACAGTTTACAGTGTGGTTTTGTACACAGTTTACAGTGAGGTTTTGAACACAGTTTACAGTGTGGTTTTTTACACAGGTTACAGTGAGGTTTGGAACACAGTTTACAGTGAGGTTTTGTACACAGTTTACAGTGTGGTTTTGTACACAGTTTACAGTGAGGTTTTGAACACAGTTTACAGTGAGGTTTTGTACACAGTTTACAGTGTGGTTTTGAACACAGTTTACAGTGAGGTATTGTACACAGTTTACAGTGTGGTTTTGAGCACAGTTTACAGTGTGGTTTTGAGCACAGTTCACAGTGTGGTTTTGTATACAGTTTACAGTGAGGTTTTGAGCACAGTTTACAGTGTGGTTTTGAACACAGTTTACAGTGTGGTTTTGAGCACAGTTTACAGTGTGGTTTTGAACACAGTTTACAGTGTGGTTTTGTACACAGTTTACAGTGAGGTTTTAAACACAGTTTACACTGAGGTTTTGTACACAGTTCACAGTGTGGTTTTGTACATAGTTTACAGTGTGGTTTTGAACACAGTTCACAGTGTGGTTTTATATACAGTTCACACTAAGGTTTTGTACACAGTTTACAGTGTTGTTTTTAACACAGTTCACAGTGTGGTTTTGAACACAGTTCACAGTGTGGTTTTGTACACAGTTTACAGTGAGGTTTTGAACACAGTTTACAGTGTGGTTTTGTACACAGTTTACAGTGAGGTTTTTAACACAGTTCACAGTGTGGTTTTGTATACAGTTTACAGTGAGGTTTTGAGCACAGTTTACAGTGTGGTTTTGAACACAGTTTACAGTGTGGTTTTGAGCACAGTTTACAGTGTGGTTTTGAACACAGTTCACAGTGTGGTTTTGTATACAGTTTACAGTGAGGTTTTGAGCACAGTTTTCAGTGTGGTTTTGAACACAGTTTACAGTGTGGTTTTGAGCACAGTTTACAGTGAGTTTTTGAACACTGTTTACAGTGAGATTTTGAACATAGTTTATAGTGTGGTTTTGTACACAGTTTACAGTGTGGTTTTGAGCACAGTTTACAGTGTGGTTTTGAACACAGTTTACAGTGTGGCTTTGTACACAGTTTACAGTGAGGTTTTGTACACAGTTTACAGTGTGGTTTTGTACACAGTTTACAGTGAGGTTTTGAACACAGTTAACAGTGAGGTTTTGTACACAGTTTACAGTGAGGTTTTGAACACAGTTTACAGTGAGGTATTGTACACAGTTTACAGTGTGGTTTTGTACACAGTTCACAGTGTGGTTTTGAGCACAGTTCACAGTGTGGTTTTGTATACAGTTTACAGTGAGGTTTTGAGCACAGTTTACAGTGTGGTTTTGAACACAGTTTACAGTGTGGTTTTGAGCACAGTTTACAGTGTGGTTTTGAACACAGTTTACAGTGTGGTTTTGTACACAGTTTACAGTGAGGTTTTAAACACATTTTACAGTGAGGTTTTGTTCACAGTTCACAGTGTGGTTTTGTACACAGTTCACACTAAGGTTTTGTACACAGTTTACAGTGTTGTTTTGAACACAGTTCACAGTGTGGTTTTGAACACAGTTCACAGTGTGGTTTTGTACACAGTTTACAGTGAGGTTTTGAACACAGTTTACAGTGTGGTTTTGTACACAGTTTACAGTGAGGTTTTTAACACAGTTCACAGTGTGGTTTTGTATACAGTTTACAGTGAGGTTTTGAGCACAGTTTACAGTGTGGTTTTGAACACAGTTTACAGTGTGGTTTTGAGCACAGTTTACAGTGTGGTTTTGAACACAGTTCACAGTGTGGTTTTGTATACAGTTTACAGTGAGGTTTTGAGCACAGTTTTCAGTGTGGTTTTGAACACAGTTTACAGTGTGGTTTTGAGCACAGTTTACAGTGAGTTTTTGAACACTGTTTACAGTGAGATTTTGAACATAGTTTATAGTGTGGTTTTGTACACAGTTTACAGTGTGGTTTTGAGCACAGTTTACAGTGTGGTTTTGAACACAGTTTACAGTGTGGTTTTGTACACAGTTTACAGTGAGGTTTTGTACACAGTTTACAGTGTGGTTTTGTACACAGTTTACAGTGAGGTTTTGAACACAGTTAACAGTGAGGTTTTGTACACAGTTTACAGTGAGGTTTTGAACACAGTTTACAGTGAGGTATTGTACACAGTTTACAGTGTGGTTTTGTACACAGTTCACAGTGTGGTTTTGAGCACAGTTCACAGTGTGGTTTTGTATACAGTTTACAGTGAGGTTTTGAGCACAGTTTACAGTGTGGTTTTGAACACAGTTTACAGTGTGGTTTTGAGCACAGTTTACAGTGTGGTTTTGAACACAGTTTACAGTGTGGTTTTGTACACAGTTTACAGTGAGGTTTTAAACACATTTTACAGTGAGGTTTTGTACACAGTTCACAGTGTGGTTTTGTACACAGTTTACAGTGTGGTTTTGTACACAGTTTACAGTGTGGATTTGTATACAGTTTACAGTGAGGTTTTGTACACAGTTTACAGTGAGGTTTTGTACACAGTTTACAGTGTGGTTTTGTACACAGTTTACAGTGAGGTTTTTAACACAGTTCACAGTGTGGTGTTGTATACAGTTTACAGTGAGGTTTTGAGCACAGTTTACAGTGTGGTTTTGAACACAGTTTACAGTGTGGTTTTGAGCACAGTTTACAGTGTGGTTTTGAACACAGTTCACAGTGTGGTTTTGTATACAGTTTACAGTGAGGTTTTGAGCACAGTTTACAGTGTGGTTTTGAACACAGTTTACAGTGTGGTTTTGAGCACAGTTTACAGTGTGGTTTTCAACACAGTTCATAGTGTGGTTTTGTATACAGTTTACAGTGAGGTTTTGAGCACAGTTTACAGTGTGGTTTTGAACACAGTTTACAGTGTGGTTTTGAGAACAGTTTACAGTGTGGTTTTGAACACAGTTTACAGTGTGGTTTTGTACACAGTTTACAGTGAGGTTTTGAACACAGTTTACAGTGAGGTTTTGTACACAGTTCACAGTGTGGTTTTGTACATAGTTTACAGTGTGGTTTTGAACACAGTTCACAGTGTGGTTTTATATACAGTTTACACTAAGGTTTTGTACACAGTTTACAGTGTTGTTTTGAACACAGTTCACAGTGTGGTTTTATACCCAGTGTACAGTGAGGTTTTGTACACAGTTTACAGTGTGGTTTGAACACAGTTTACAGTGTGGTTTTGTACACAGTTTACAGTGTGGTTTTGTACATAGTTTACAGTGTGGTTTTGAACACAGTTTACAGTGTGGTTTTGTACACAGTTTACAGTGTGGTTTTGTATACAGTTTACAGTGAGGTTTTGTACACAGTTTACAGTGTGGTTTTGTACACAGTTTACAGTGTGGATTTGTATACAGTTTACAGTGAGGTTTTGTACACAGTTTACAGTGAGGTTTTGTACACAGTTTACAGTGAGGGTTTGTACACAGTTGACAGTGAGGTTTTGTACACAGTTTACAGTGTGGTTTTGTACACAGTTGACAGTGAGGTTTTGTACACAGTTAATAGTGAGGTTTTGTACAACGTTTACAGTGAGGTTTTGATCACAGTTTACAGTGAGGTTTTGAACACAGTTCACAGTGTGGTTTTGTACACAGTTGACAGTGAGGTTTTGTACACAGTTTACAGTGTGGTTTTGTACACAGTTTACAGTGTGGTTTTGAACACCATTTACAGTGAGGTTTTGAGCACAGTTTACAGTGAGGTTTTGTACACAGTTTAGAGTGTGGTTTTGTACACAGTTTACAGTGTGGTTTTGTACACAGTTTACAGTGAGGTTTTGTACACAGTTTACAGTGAGGTTTTGTACACAGTTTAGAGTGTGGTTTTGTACACAGTTTACAGTGTGGTTTTGTACACAGTTTACAGTGTGGTTTTGAACACAGTTTACAGTGTGGTTTTGTACACAGTTTACAGTGAGGTTGGGAACAAAGTTGACAGTGTGGTTTTGTACACAGTTTAGAGTGTGGTTTTGTACACAGTTTACAGTGTGGTTTTGTACACAGTTCACAATGTGGTTTTGAGCACAGTTTACATTGAGGTTTTGTACACAGTTTACAGTGAGATTTTGAGCTCAGTTTACAGTGTTGTTTTGAACACAGTTTACATTGAGGTTTTGTACACAGTTTATCGTGAGATTTTGAGCTCAGTTTGCAGTGAGTTTTTGAACACAGTTTACAGTGAGATTTTGAACATAGTTAATAGTGTGGTTTTGTACACAGTTTACAGTGAGGTTTTTAACACAGTTCACAGTGTGGTTTTGTACACAGTTTACAGTGAGGTTTTGAAGACAGTTTACAGTGAGGTTTTGTACACAGTTCACAGTGTGGTTTTGTACATAGTTTACAGTGTGGTTTTGAACACAGTTCACAGTGTGGTTTTATACACAGTTTACAGTGAGGTTTTGTACACAGTTTACAGTGTGGTTTTGTACATAGTTTACAGTGTGATTTTGTACACAGTTTACAGTGTGGTTTTGAACACAGTTCACAGTGTGGTTTTATACACAGTTTACAGTGAGGTTTTGTACACAGTTTACAGTGTGGTTTTGTACATAGTTTACAGTGTGGTTTTGAGCACAGTTTACAGTGTGGTTTTGAACACAGTTTACAGTGTGGCTTTGTACACAGTTTACAGTGAGGTTTTGTACACAGTTTACAGTGTGGTTTTGTACACAGTTTACAGTGAGGTTTTGAACACAGTTAACAGTGAGGTTTTGTACACAGTTTACAGTGAGGTTTTGAACACAGTTTACAGTGAGGTATTGTACACAGTTTACAGTGTGGTTTTGTACACAGTTCACAGTGTGGTTTTGAGCACAGTTCACAGTGTGGTTTTGTATACAGTTTACAGTGAGGTTTTGAGCACAGTTTACAGTGTGGTTTTGAACACAGTTTACAGTGTGGTTTTGAGCACAGTTTACAGTGTGGTTTTGAACACAGTTTACAGTGTGGTTTTGTACACAGTTTACAGTGAGGTTTTAAACACATTTTACAGTGAGGTTTTGTTCACAGTTCACAGTGTGGTTTTGTACACAGTTCACACTAAGGTTTTGTACACAGTTTACAGTGTTGTTTTGAACACAGTTCACAGTGTGGTTTTGAACACAGTTCACAGTGTGGTTTTGTACACAGTTTACAGTGAGGTTTTGAACACAGTTTACAGTGTGGTTTTGTACACAGTTTACAGTGAGGTTTTTAACACAGTTCACAGTGTGGTTTTGTATACAGTTTACAGTGAGGTTTTGAGCACAGTTTACAGTGTGGTTTTGAACACAGTTTACAGTGTGGTTTTGAGCACAGTTTACAGTGTGGTTTTGAACACAGTTCACAGTGTGGTTTTGTATACAGTTTACAGTGAGGTTTTGAGCACAGTTTTCAGTGTGGTTTTGAACACAGTTTACAGTGTGGTTTTGAGCACAGTTTACAGTGAGTTTTTGAACACTGTTTACAGTGAGATTTTGAACATAGTTTATAGTGTGGTTTTGTACACAGTTTACAGTGTGGTTTTGAGCACAGTTTACAGTGTGGTTTTGAACACAGTTTACAGTGTGGTTTTGTACACAGTTTACAGTGAGGTTTTGTACACAGTTTACAGTGTGGTTTTGTACACAGTTTACAGTGAGGTTTTGAACACAGTTAACAGTGAGGTTTTGTACACAGTTTACAGTGAGGTTTTGAACACAGTTTACAGTGAGGTATTGTACACAGTTTACAGTGTGGTTTTGTACACAGTTCACAGTGTGGTTTTGAGCACAGTTCACAGTGTGGTTTTGTATACAGTTTACAGTGAGGTTTTGAGCACAGTTTACAGTGTGGTTTTGAACACAGTTTACAGTGTGGTTTTGAGCACAGTTTACAGTGTGGTTTTGAACACAGTTTACAGTATGGTTTTGTACACAGTTTACAGTGAGGTTTTAAACACATTTTACAGTGAGGTTTTGTACACAGTTCACAGTGTGGTTTTGTACACAGTTTACAGTGTGGTTTTGTACACAGTTTACAGTGTGGATTTGTATACAGTTTACAGTGAGGTTTTGTACACAGTTTACAGTGAGGTTTTGTACACAGTTTACAGTGTGGTTTTGTACACAGTTTACAGTGAGGTTTTTAACACAGTTCACAGTGTGGTTTTGTATACAGTTTACAGTGAGGTTTTGAGCACAGTTTACAGTGTGGTTTTGAACACAGTTTACAGTGTGGTTTTGAGCACAGTTTACAGTGTGGTTTTGAACACAGTTCACAGTGTGGTTTTGTATACAGTTTACAGTGAGGTTTTGAGCACAGTTTACAGTGTGGTTTTGAACACAGTTTACAGTGTGGTTTTGAGCACAGTTTACAGTGTGGTTTTGAACACAGTTCATAGTGTGGTTTTGTATACAGTTTACAGTGAGGTTTTGAGCACAGTTTACAGTGTGGTTTTGAACACAGTTTACAGTGTGGTTTTGAGAACAGTTTACAGTGTGGTTTTGAACACAGTTTACAGTGTGGTTTTGTACACAGTTTACAGTGAGGTTTTGAACACAGTTTACAGTGAGGTTTTGTACACAGTTCACAGTGTGGTTTTGTACATAGTTTACAGTGTGGTTTTGAACACAGTTCACAGTGTGGTTTTATATACAGTTTACACTAAGGTTTTGTACACAGTTTACAGTGTTGTTTTGAACACAGTTCACAGTGTGGTTTTATACCCAGTGTACAGTGAGGTTTTGTACACAGTTTACAGTGTGGTTTGAACACAGTTTACAGTGTGGTTTTGTACACAGTTTACAGTGTGGTTTTGTACATAGTTTACAGTGTGGTTTTGAACACAGTTTACAGTGTGGTTTTGTACACAGTTTACAGTGTGGTTTTGTATACAGTTTACAGTGAGGTTTTGTACACAGTTTACAGTGTGGTTTTGTACACAGTTTACAGTGTGGATTTGTATACAGTTTACAGTGAGGTTTTGTACACAGTTTACAGTGAGGTTTTGTACACAGTTTACAGTGAGGGTTTGTACACAGTTGACAGTGAGGTTTTGTACACAGTTTACAGTGTGGTTTTGTACACAGTTGACAGTGAGGTTTTGTACACAGTTAATAGTGAGGTTTTGTACAACGTTTACAGTGAGGTTTTGATCACAGTTTACAGTGAGGTTTTGAACACAGTTCACAGTGTGGTTTTGTACACAGTTGACAGTGAGGTTTTGTACACAGTTTACAGTGTGGTTTTGTACACAGTTTACAGTGTGGTTTTGAACACCATTTACAGTGAGGTTTTGAGCACAGTTTACAGTGAGGTTTTGTACACAGTTTAGAGTGTGGTTTTGTACACAGTTTACAGTGTGGTTTTGTACACAGTTTACAGTGTGGTTTTGTACACAGTTTACAGTGTGGTTTTGAACACAGTTTACAGTGTGGTTTTGTACACAGTTTACAGTGAGGTTGGGAACAAAGTTGACAGTGTGGTTTTGTACACAGTTTAGAGTGTGGTTTTGTACACAGTTTACAGTGTGGTTTTGTACACAGTTCACAATGTGGTTTTGAGCACAGTTTACATTGAGGTTTTGTACACAGTTTACAGTGAGATTTTGAGCTCAGTTTACAGTGTTGTTTTGAACACAGTTTACATTGAGGTTTTGTACACAGTTTATCGTGAGATTTTGAGCTCAGTTTGCAGTGAGTTTTTGAACACAGTTTACAGTGAGATTTTGAACATAGTTAATAGTGTGGTTTTGTACACAGTTTACAGTGAGGTTTTTAACACAGTTCACAGTGTGGTTTTGTACACAGTTTACAGTGAGGTTTTGAACACAGTTTACAGTGAGGTTTTGTACACAGTTCACAGTGTGGTTTTGTACATAGTTTACAGTGTGGTTTTGAACACAGTTCACAGTGTGGTTTTATACACAGTTTACAGTGAGGTTTTGTACACAGTTTACAGTGTGGTTTTGTACATAGTTTACAGTGTGATTTTGTACACAGTTTACAGTGTGGTTTTGAACACAGTTCACAGTGTGGTTTTATACACAGTTTACAGTGAGGTTTTGTACACAGTTTACAGTGTGGTTTTGTACATAGTTTACAGTGTGGTTTTTTTCACAGTTTACAGTGTGGCTTTGTACATAGTTTACAGTGTGGTTTTGTACATAGTTTACAGTGTGGTTTTTAACACAGTTCACAGTGTGGTTTTATACACAGTTTACAGTGTGGTTTTGTACACAGTTTACAGTGTGGTTTTGTACACAGTTTACAGTGTGGTTTTGTATACAGTTTACAGTGAGTTTTTGTACACAGTTGACAGTGAGGTTTTGTACACAGTTTACAGTGTGGTTTTGTATACAGTTTACAGTGAGGTTTTGTACACAGTTTACAGTGAGGTTTTGTACACAGTTTACAGTGTCGTTTTGTACACAGTTTACAGTGAGGTTTTGAACACAGTTTACAGTGAGGTTTTGTACACAGTTTACAGTGAGGTTTTGAACACAGTTTACAGTGAGGTATTGTACACAGTTTACAGTGAGGTTTTGTACACAGTTCACAGTGTGGTTTTGAGCACAGTTTACATTGAGGTTTTGTACACAGTTTACAGTGAGATTTTGAGCTCAGTTTACAGTGTTGTTTTGAACACAGTTTACATTGAGGTTTTGTACACAGTTTATCGTGAGATTTTGAGCTCAGTTTGCAGTGAGTTTTTGAACACTGTTTACAGTGAGATTTTGAACATAGTTTATAGTGTGGTTTTGTACACAGTTTACAGTGAGGTTTTTAACACAGTTCACAGTGTGGTTTTGTATACAGTTTACAGTGAGGTTTTGAGCACAGTTTACAGTGTGGTTTTGAACACAGTTTACAGTGTGGTTTTGAGCACAGTTTACAGTGTGGTTTTGAACACAGTTTACAGTGTGGTTTTGTACACAGTTTACAGTGAGGTTTTGTACACAGTTTACAGTGTGGTTTTGTACACAGTTTACAGTGAGGTTTTGAACACAGTTTACAGTGAGGTTTTGTACACAGTTTACAGTGAGGTTTTGAACACAGTTTACAGTGAGGTATTGTACACAGTTTACAGTGTGGTTTTGTACACAGTTCACAGTGTGGTTTTGAGCACAGTTCACAGTGTGGTTTTGTATACAGTTTGCAGTGAGGTTTTGAGCACAGTTTACAGTGTGGTTTTGAACACAGTTTACAGTGTGGTTTTGAGCACAGTTTACAGTGTGGTTTTGAACACAGTTTACAGTGTGGTTTTGTACACAGTTTACAGTGAGGTTTTAAACACAGTTTACAGTGAGGTTTTGTACACAGTTCACAGTGTGGTTTTGTACACAGTTTACAGTGTGGTTTTGTACACAGTTTACAGTGTGGATTTGTATACAGTTTACAGTGAGGTTTTGTACACAGTTTACAGTGAGGTTTTGTACACAGTTTACAGTGAGGGTTTGTACACAGTTGACAGTGAGGTTTTGGACACAGTTTACAGTGTGGTTTTGTACACAGTTGACAGTGAGGTTTTGTACACAGTTAATAGTGAGGTTTTGTACACAGTTTACAGTGAGGTTTTGATCACAGTTTACAGTGAGGTTTTGAACACAGTTCACAGTGTGGTTTTGTACACAGTTGACAGTGAGGTTTTGTACACAGTTTACAGTGTGGTTTTGTACACAGTTTACAGTGTGGTTTTGAACACCATTTACAGTGAGGTTTTGAGCACAGTTTACAGTGAGGTTTTGTACACAGTTTAGAGTGTGGTTTTGTACACAGTTTACAGTGTGGTTTTGTACACAGTTTACAGTGAGGTTTTGTACACAGTTTAGAGTGTGGTTTTGTACACAGTTTACAGTGTGGTTTTGTACACAGTTTACAGTGTGGTTTTGAACACAGTTTACAGTGTGGTTTTGTACACAGTTTACAGTGAGGTTGGGAACAAAGTTGACAGTGTGGTTTTGTACACAGTTTAGAGTGTGGTTTTGTACACAGTTTACAGTGTGGTTTTGTACACAGTTCACAGTGTGGTTTTGAGCACAGTTTACATTGAGGTTTTGTACACAGTTTACAGTGAGATTTTGAGCTCAGTTTACAGTGTTGTTTTGAACACAGTTTACATTGAGGTTTTGTACACAGTTTATCGTGAGATTTTGAGCTCAGTTTGCAGTGAGTTTTTGAACACAGTTTACAGTGAGATTTTGAACATAGTTTATAGTGTGGTTTTGTACACAGTTTACAGTGAGGTTTTTAACACAGTTCACAGTGTGGTTTTGTACACAGTTTACAGTGAGGTTTTGAACACAGTTTACAGTGAGGTTTTGTACACAGTTCACAGTGTGGTTTTGTACATAGTTTACAGTGTGGTTTTGAACACAGTTCACAGTGTGGTTTTATACACAGTTTACAGTGAGGTTTTGTACACAGTTTACAGTGTGGTTTTGTACATAGTTTACAGTGTGATTTTGTACACAGTTTACAGTGTGGTTTTTAACACAGTTCACAGTGTGGTTTTATACACAGTTTACAGTGAGGTTTTGTACACAGTTTACAGTGTGGTTTTGTACATAGTTTACAGTGTGGTTTTTTTCACAGTTTACAGTGTGGTTTTGTACATAGTTTACAGTGTGGTTTTGTACATAGTTTACAGTGTGGTTTTTAACACAGTTCACAGTGTGGTTTTATACACAGTTTACAGTGAGGTTTTGTACACAGTTTACAGTGTGGTTTTGTACACAGTTTACAGTGTGGTTTTGTATACAGTTTACAGTGAGTTTTTGTACACAGTTGACAGTGAGGTTTTGTACACAGTTTACAGTGTGGTTTTGTATACAGTTTACAGTGAGGTTTTGTACACAGTTTACACTGAGGTTTTGTACACAGTTTACAGTGTCGTTTTGTACACAGTTTACAGTGAGGTTTTGAACACAGTTTACAGTGAGGTTTTGTACACAGTTTACAGTGAGGTTTTGAGCACAGTTTACAGTGAGGTATTGTATACAGTTTACAGTGAGGTTTTGTACACAGTTCACAGTGTGGTTTTGAGCACAGTTTACATTGAGGTTTTGTACACAGTTTACAGTGAGATTTTGAGCTCAGTTTACAGTGTTGTTTTGAACACAGTTTACATTGAGGTTTTGTACACAGTTTACAGTGAGGTTTTGAGCTCAGTTTGCAGTGAGTTTTTGAACACTGTTTACAGTGAGATTTTGAACATAGTTTGTAGTGTGGTTTTGTACACAGTTTACAGTGAGGTTTTTAACACAGTTCACAGTGTGGTTTTGTATACAGTTTACAGTGAGGTTTTGAGCACAGTTTACAGTGTGGTTTTGAACACAGTTTACAGTGTGGTTTTGAGCACAGTTTACAGTGTGGTTTTGAACACAGTTTACAGTGTGGTTTTGTACACAGTTTACAGTGAGGTTTTGTACACAGTTTACAGTGTGGTTTTGTACACAGTTTACAGTGAGGTTTTGAACACAGTTTACAGTGAGGTTTTGTACACAGTTTACAGTGAGGTTTTGAACACAGTTTACAGTGAGGTATTGTACACAGTTTACAGTGTGGTTTTGTACACAGTTCACAGTGTGGTTTTGAGCACAGTTCACAGTGTGGTTTTGTATACAGTTTACAGTGAGGTTTTGAGCACAGTTTACAGTGTGGTTTTGAACACAGTTTACAGTGTGGTTTTGAGCACAGTTTACAGTGTGGTTTTGAACACAGTTTACAGTGTGGTTTTGTACACAGTTTACAGTGAGGTTTTAAACACAGTTTACAGTGAGGTTTTGTACACAGTTCACAGTGTGGTTTTGTACATAGTTTACAGTGTGGTTTTGAACACAGTTCACAGTGTGGTTTTATATACAGTTCACACTAAGGTTTTGTACACAGTTTACAGTGTTGTTTTGAACACAGTTCACAGTGTGGTTTTATACCCAGTGTACAGTGAGGTTTTGTACACAGTTTACAGTGTGGTTTGAACACAGTTTACAGTGTGGTTTTGTACACAGTTTACAGTGTGGTTTTGTACATAGTTTACAGTGTGGTTTTGAACACAGTTTACAGTGTGGTTTTGTACACAGTTTACAGTGTGGTTTTGTATACAGTTTACAGTGAGGTTTTGTACACAGTTTACAGTGTGGTTTTGTACACAGTTTACAGTGAGGTTTTGTACACAGTTTACAGTGTGGTTTTGTGCACAGTTTACAGTGTGGGGTTGTACACAGTTCACAGTGAGGTTTTGTACACAGTTAACAGTGAGGTTTTGTACACAGTTAACAGTGAGGTTTTGTACACAGTTTACAGTGAGGTTTTGATCACAGTTTACAGTGAGGTTTTGAACACAGTTCACAGTGTGGTTTTGTACACAGTTGACAGTGAGGTTTTGTACACAGTTTACAGTGTGGTTTTGTACACAGTTTACAGTGTGGTTTTGAACACCATTTACAGTGAGGTTTTGAGCACAGTTTACAGTGAGGTTTTGTACACAGTTTACAGTGAGATTGGGAACAAAGTTGACAGTGTGGTTTTGTACACAGTTTAGAGTGTGGTTTTGAACACAGTTCACAGTGTGGTTTTATACACAGTTTACAGTGAGGTTTTGTACACAGTTTACAGTGTGGTTTTGTACATAGTTTACAGTGTGGTTTTTTTCACAGTTTACAGTGTGGTTTTGTACATAGTTTACAGTGTGGTTTTTAACACAGTTCACAGTGTGGTTTTATACACAGTTTACAGTGAGGTTTTGTACACAGTTTACAGTGTGGTTTTGTACACAGTTTACAGTGTGGTTTTGTATACAGTTTACAGTGAGTTTTTGTACACAGTTGACAGTGAGGTTTTGTACACAGTTTACAGTGTGGTTTTGAACACAGTTTACAGTGTGGTTTTGAGCACAGTTTACAGTGTGGTTTTGAACACAGTTCACAGTGTGGTTTTGTATACAGTTTACAGTGAGGTTTTGAGCACAGTTTACAGTGTGGTTTTGAACACAGTTTACAGTGTGGTTTTGAGCACAGTTTACAGTGTGGTTTTGAACACAGTTCACAGTGTGGTTTTGTATACAGTTTACAGTGAGGTTTTGAGCACAGTTTAAAGTGTGGTTTTGAACACAGTTTACAGTGTGGTTTTGAGCACAGTTTACAGTGTGGTTTTGAACACAGTTTACAGTGAGGTTTTGTACACAGTTTACAGTGAGGTTTTGAACACAGTTTACAGTGAGGTTTTGTACACAGTTCACAGTGTGGTTTTGTACATAGTTTACAGTGTGGTTTTGAACACAGTTCACAGTGTGGTTTTATATACAGTTTACACTAAGGTTTTGTACACAGTTTACAGTGTTGTTTTGAACACAGTTCACAGTGTGGTTTTATACCCAGTGTACAGTGAGGTTTTGTACACAGTTTACAGTGTGGTTTGAACACAGTTTACAGTGTGGTTTTGTACACAGTTTACAGTGTGGTTTTGTACCTAGTTTACAGTGTGGTTTTGAACACAGTTTACAGTGTGGTTTTGTACACAGTTTACAGTGTGGTTTTGTATACAGTTTACAGTGAGGTTTTGTACACAGTTTACAGTGTGGTTTTGTACACAGTTTACAGTGTGGATTTGTATACAGTTTACAGTGAGGTTTTGTACACAGTTTACAGTGAGGTTTTGTACACAGTTTACAGTGAGGGTTTGTACACAGTTGACAGTGAGGTTTTGTACACAGTTTACAGTGTGGTTTTGTACACAGTTGACAGTGAGGTTTTGTACACAGTTAATAGTGAGGTTTTGTACACAGTTTACAGTGAGGTTTTGATCACAGTTTACAGTGAGGTTTTGAACACAGTTCACAGTGTGGTTTTGTACACAGTTGACAGTGAGGTTTTGTACACAGTTTACAGTGTGGTTTTGTACACAGTTTACAGTGTGGTTTTGAACACCATTTACAGTGAGGTTTTGAGCACAGTTTACAGTGAGGTTTTGTACACAGTTTAGAGTGTGGTTTTGTACACAGTTTACAGTGTGGTTTTGTACACAGTTTACAGTGAGGTTTTGTACACAGTTTAGAGTGTGGTTTTGTACACAGTTTACAGTGTGGTTTTGTACACAGTTTACAGTGTGTTTTTGAACACAGTTTACAGTGTGGTTTTGTACACAGTTTACAGTGAGGTTGGGAACAAAGTTGACAGTGTGGTTTTGTACACAGTTTAGAGTGTGGTTTTGTACACAGTTTACAGTGTGGTTTTGTACACAGTTCACAGTGTGGTTTTGAGCACAGTTTACATTGAGGTTTTGTACACAGTTTACAGTGAGATTTTGAGCTCAGTTTACAGTGTTGTTTTGAACACAGTTTACATTGAGGTTTTGTACACAGTTTATCGTGAGATTTTGAGCTCAGTTTGCAGTGAGTTTTTGAACACAGTTTACAGTGAGATTTTGAACATAGTTTATAGTGTGGTTTTGTACACAGTTTACAGTGAGGTTTTTAACACAGTTCACAGTGTGGTTTTGTACACAGTTTACAGTGAGGTTTTGAACACAGTTTACAGTGAGGTTTTGTACACAGTTCACAGTGTGGTTTTGTACATAGTTTACAGTGTGGTTTTGAACACAGTTCACAGTGTGGTTTTATACACAGTTTACAGTGAGGTTTTGTACACAGTTTACAGTGTGGTTTTCTCCATAGTTTACAGTGTGATTTTGTACACAGTTTACAGTGTGGTTTTGAACACAGTTCACAGTGTGGTTTTTAACACAGTTCACAGTGTGGTTTTATACACAGTTTACAGTGAGGTTTTGTACATAGTTTACAGTGTGGTTTTGTATACAGTTTACAGTGAGTTTTTGTACACAGTTGACAGTGAGGTTTTGTACACAGTTTACAGTGTGGTTTTGTATACAGTTTACAGTGAGGTTTTGTACACAGTTTACACTGAGGTTTTGTACACAGTTTACAGTGTAGTTTTGTACACAGTTTACAGTGAGGTTTTGAACACAGTTTACAGTGAGGTTTTGTACACAGTTTACAGTGAGGTTTTGAACACAGTTTACAGTGAGGTATTGTACACAGTTTACAGTGAGGTTTTGTACACAGTTCACAGTGTGGTTTTGAGCACAGTTTACATTGAGGTTTTGTACACAGTTTACAGTGAGATTTTGAGCTCAGTTTACAGTGTTGTTTTGAACACAGTTTACATTGAGGTTTTGTACACAGTTTACAGTGAGGTTTTGAGCTCAGTTTGCAGTGAGTTTTTGAACACTGTTTACAGTGAGATTTTGAACATAGTTTATAGTGTGGTTTTGTACACAGTTTACAGTGAGGTTTTTAACACAGTTCACAGTGTGGTTTTGTATACAGTTTACAGTGAGGTTTTGAGCACAGTTTACAGTGTGGTTTTGAACACAGTTTACAGTGTGGTTTTGAGCACAGTTTACAGTGTGGTTTTGAACACAGTTTACATTGT
This sequence comes from Chiloscyllium punctatum, assembly GCF_047496795.1. Taxonomy (NCBI): domain Eukaryota; kingdom Metazoa; phylum Chordata; class Chondrichthyes; order Orectolobiformes; family Hemiscylliidae; genus Chiloscyllium; species Chiloscyllium punctatum. The sequence continues at coordinate 29,630,669 of NC_092788.1, forward strand.
GGTTTTGTACACAGTTTACAGTGAGGTTTTGTACACAGTTTACAGTGTGGTTTTGTACACAGTTTACAGTGAGGTTTTGAACACAGTTTACAGTGAGGTTTTGTACACAGTTTACAGTGAGGTTTTGAACACAGTTTACAGTGAGGTATTGTACACAGTTTACAGTGTGGTTTTGTACACAGTTCACAGTGTGGTTTTGAGCACAGTTCACAGTGTGGTTTTGTATACAGTTTACAGTGAGGTTTTGAGCACAGTTTACAGTGTGGTTTTGAACACAGTTTACAGTGTGGTTTTGAGCACAGTTTACAGTGTGGTTTTGAACACAGTTTACAGTGTGGTTTTGTACACAGTTTACAGTGAGGTTTTAAACACAGTTTACAGTGAGGTTTTGTACACAGTTCACAGTGTGGTTTTGTACACAGTTTACAGTGTGGTTTTGTACACAGTTTACAGTGTGGATTTGTATACAGTTTACAGTGAGGTTTTGTACACAGTTTACAGTGAGGTTTTGTACACAGTTTACAGTGAGGGTTTGTACACAGTTGACAGTGAGGTTTTGTACACAGTTTACAGTGTGGTTTTGTACACAGTTGACAGTCAGGTTTTGTACACAGTTAATAGTGAGGTTTTGTACACAGTTTACAGTGAGGTTTTGATCACAGTTTACAGTGAGGTTTTGAACACAGTTCACAGTGTGGTTTTGTACACAGTTGACAGTGAGGTTTTGTACACAGTTTACAGTGTGGTTTTGTACACAGTTTACAGTGTGGTTTTGAACACCATTTACAGTGAGGTTTTGAGCACAGTTTACAGTGAGGTTTTGTACACAGTTTAGAGTGTGGTTTTGTACACAGTTTACAGTGTGGTTTTGTACACAGTTTACAGTGAGGTTTTGTACACAGTTTAGAGTGTGGTTTTGTACACAGTTTACAGTGTGGTTTTGTACACAGTTTACAGTGTGGTTTTGAACACAGTTTACAGTGTGGTTTTGTACACAGTTTACAGTGAGGTTGGGAACAAAGTTGACAGTGTGGTTTTGTACACAGTTTAGAGTGTGGTTTTGTACACAGTTTACAGTGTGGTTTTGTACACAGTTCACAGTGTGGTTTTGAGCACAGTTTACTTTGAGGTTTTGTACACAGTTTACAGTGAGATTTTGAGCTCAGTTTACAGTGTTGTTTTGAACACAGTTTACATTGAGGTTTTGTACACAGTTTATCGTGAGATTTTGAGCTCAGTTTGCAGTGAGTTTTTGAACACAGTTTACAGTGAGATTTTGAACATAGTTTATAGTGTGGTTTTGTACACAGTTTACAGTGAGGTTTTTAACACAGTTCACAGTGTGGTTTTGTACACAGTTTACAGTGAGGTTTTGAACACAGTTTACAGTGAGGTTTTGTACACAGTTCACAGTGTGGTTTTGTACATAGTTTACAGTGTGGTTTTGAACACAGTTCACAGTGTGGTTTTATACACAGTTTACAGTGAGGTTTTGTACACAGTTTACAGTGTGGTTTTGTACATAGTTTACAGTGTGATTTTGTACACAGTTTACAGTGTGGTTTTGAACACAGTTCACAGTGTGGTATTATACACAGTTTACAGTGAGGTTTTGTACACAGTTTACAGTGTGGTTTTGTACATAGTTTACAGTGTGGTTTTTTTCACAGTTTACAGTGTGGTTTTGTACATAGTTTACAGTGTGGTTTTGTACATAGTTTACAGTGTGGTTTTTAACACAGTTCACAGTGTGGTTTTATACACAGTTTACAGTGAGGTTTTGTACACAGTTTACAGTGTGGTTTTGTACACAGTTTACAGTGTGGTTTTGTATACAGTTTACAGTGAGTTTTTGTACACAGTTGACAGTGAGGTTTTGTACACAGTTTACAGTGTGGTTTTGTATACAGTTTACAGTGAGGTTTTGTACACAGTTTACACTGAGGTTTTGTACACAGTTTACAGTGTCGTTTTGTACACAGTTTACAGTGAGGTTTTGAACACAGTTTACAGTGAGGTTTTGTACACAGTTTACAGTGAGGTTTTGAACACAGTTTACAGTGAGGTATTGTATACAGTTTACAGTGAGGTTTTGTACACAGTTCACAGTGTGGTTTTGAGCACAGTTTACATTGAGGTTTTGTACACAGTTTACAGTGAGATTTTGAGCTCAGTTTACAGTGTTGTTTTGAACACAGTTTACATTGAGGTTTTGTACACAGTTTACAGTGAGGTTTTGAGCTCAGTTTGCAGTGAGTTTTTGAACACTGTTTACAGTGAGATTTTGAACATAGTTCACAGTGTGGTTTTGTATACAGTTTACAGTGAGGTTTTGAGCACAGTTTACAGTGTGGTTTTGAACACAGTTTACAGTGTGGTTTTGAGCACAGTTTACAGTGTGGTTTTGAACACAGTTTACAGTGAGGTTTTGTACACAGTTTACAGTGTGGTTTTGTACACAGTTTACAGTGAGGTTTTGAACACAGTTTACAGTGAGGTTTTATACACAGTTTACAGTGAGGTTTTGAACACAGTTTACAGTGAGGTATTGTACACAGTTTACAGTGTGGTTTTGTACACAGTTCACAGTGTGGTTTTGAGCACAGTTCACATTGTGGTTTTGTATACAGTTTACAGTGAGGTTTTGAGCACAGTTTACAGTGTGGTTTTGAACACAGTTTACAGTGTGGTTTTGAGCACAGTTTACAGTGTGGTTTTGAACACAGTTTACAGTGTGGTTTTGTACACAGTTTACAGTGAGGTTTTAAACACAGTTTACAGTGATGTTTTGTACACAGTTCACAGTGTGGTTTTGTACATAGTTTACAGTGTGGTTTTGAACACAGTTCAGTGTGGTTTTATATACAGTTCACACTAAGGTTTTGTACACAGTTTACAGTGTTGTTTTGAACACAGTTCACAGTGCGGTTTTATACCCAGTGTACAGTGAGGTTTTGTACACAGTTTACAGTGTGGTTTGAACACAGTTTACAGTGTGGTTTTGTACACAGTTTACAGTGTGGTTTTGTACATAGTTTACAGTGTGGTTTTGAACACAGTTTACAGTGTGGTTTTGTACACAGTTTACAGTGTGGTTTTGTATACAGTTTACAGTGAGGTTTTGTACACAGTTTACATTGTGGTTTTGTACACAGTTTACAGTGTGGATTTGTATACAGTTTACAGTGAGGTTTTGTACACAGTTTACAGTGAGGTTTTGTACACAGTTTACAGTGAGGGTTTGTACACAGTTGACAGTGAGGTTTTGTACACAGTTTACAGTGTGGTTTTGTGCACAGTTTACAGTGTGGTTTTGTACACAGTTTACAGTGTGGGGTTGTACACAGTTCACAGTGTGGTTTTGTACACAGTTGACAGTGAGGTTTTGTACACAGTTAACAGTGAGGTTTTGTACACAGTTTACAGTGAGGTTTTGATCACAGTTTACAGTGAGGTTTTGAACACAGTTCACAGTGTGGTTTTGTACACAGTTGACAGTGAGGTTTTGTACACAGTTTACAGTGTGGTTTTGTACACAGTTTACAGTGTGGTTTTGAACACCATTTACAGTGAGGTTTTGAGCACAGTTTACAGTGAGGTTTTGTACACAGTTTAGAGTGTGGTTTTGTACACAGTTTACAGTGAGATTGGGAACAAAGTTGACAGTGTGGTTTTGTACACAGTTTAGAGTGTGGTTTTGTACACAGTTTACAGTGTGGTTTTGTACACAGTTCACAGTGTGGTTTTGAGCACAGTTTACATTGAGGTTTTGTACACAGTTTACAGTGAGATTTTGAGCTCAGTTTACAGTGTTGTTTTGAACACAGTTTACATTGAGGTTTTGTACACAGTTTATCGTGAGATTTTGAGCTCAGTTTGCAGTGAGTTTTTGAACACAGTTTACAGTGAGATTTTGAACATAGTTTATAGTGTGGTTTTGTACACAGTTTACAGTGAGGTTTTTAACACAGTTCACAGTGTGGTTTTGTACACAGTTCACAGTGTGGTTTTGTACACAGTTTACAGTGTGGTTTTGTACACAGTTTACAGTGTGGATTTGTATACAGTTTACAGTGAGGTTTTGTACACAGTTTACAGTGAGGTTTTGTACACAGTTTACAGTGAGGGTTTGTACACAGTTGACAGTGAGGTTTTGTACACAGTTTACAGTGTGGTTTTGTACACAGTTGACAGTCAGGTTTTGTACACAGTTAATAGTGAGGTTTTGTACACAGTTTACAGTGAGGTTTTGATCACAGTTTACAGTGAGGTTTTGAACACAGTTCACAGTGTGGTTTTGTACACAGTTGACAGTGAGGTTTTGTACACAGTTTACAGTGTGGTTTTGTACACAGTTTACAGTGTGGTTTTGAACACCATTTACAGTGAGGTTTTGAGCACAGTTTACAGTGAGGTTTTGTACACAGTTTAGAGTGTGGTTTTGTACACAGTTTACAGTGTGGTTTTGTACACAGTTTACAGTGAGGTTTTGTACACAGTTTAGAGTGTGGTTTTGTACACAGTTTACAGTGTGGTTTTGTACACAGTTTACAGTGTGGTTTTGAACACAGTTTACAGTGTGGTTTTGTACACAGTTTACAGTGAGGTTGGGAACAAAGTTGACAGTGTGGTTTTGTACACAGTTTAGAGTGTGGTTTTGTACACAGTTTACAGTGTGGTTTTGTACACAGTTCACAGTGTGGTTTTGAGCACAGTTTACTTTGAGGTTTTGTACACAGTTTACAGTGAGATTTTGAGCTCAGTTTACAGTGTTGTTTTGAACACAGTTTACATTGAGGTTTTGTACACAGTTTATCGTGAGATTTTGAGCTCAGTTTGCAGTGAGTTTTTGAACACAGTTTACAGTGAGATTTTGAACATAGTTTATAGTGTGGTTTTGTACACAGTTTACAGTGAGGTTTTTAACACAGTTCACAGTGTGGTTTTGTACACAGTTTACAGTGAGGTTTTGAACACAGTTTACAGTGAGGTTTTGTACACAGTTCACAGTGTGGTTTTGTACATAGTTTACAGTGTGGTTTTGAACACAGTTCACAGTGTGGTTTTATACACAGTTTACAGTGAGGTTTTGTACACAGTTTACAGTGTGGTTTTGTACATAGTTTACAGTGTGATTTTGTACACAGTTTACAGTGTGGTTTTGAACACAGTTCACAGTGTGGTATTATACACAGTTTACAGTGAGGTTTTGTACACAGTTTACAGTGTGGTTTTGTACATAGTTTACAGTGTGGTTTTTTTCACAGTTTACAGTGTGGTTTTGTACATAGTTTACAGTGTGGTTTTGTACATAGTTTACAGTGTGGTTTTTAACACAGTTCACAGTGTGGTTTTATACACAGTTTACAGTGAGGTTTTGTACACAGTTTACAGTGTGGTTTTGTACACAGTTTACAGTGTGGTTTTGTATACAGTTTACAGTGAGTTTTTGTACACAGTTGACAGTGAGGTTTTGTACACAGTTTACAGTGTGGTTTTGTATACAGTTTACAGTGAGGTTTTGTACACAGTTTACACTGAGGTTTTGTACACAGTTTACAGTGTCGTTTTGTACACAGTTTACAGTGAGGTTTTGAACACAGTTTACAGTGAGGTTTTGTACACAGTTTACAGTGAGGTTTTGAACACAGTTTACAGTGAGGTATTGTATACAGTTTACAGTGAGGTTTTGTACACAGTTCACAGTGTGGTTTTGAGCACAGTTTACATTGAGGTTTTGTACACAGTTTACAGTGAGATTTTGAGCTCAGTTTACAGTGTTGTTTTGAACACAGTTTACATTGAGGTTTTGTACACAGTTTACAGTGAGGTTTTGAGCTCAGTTTGCAGTGAGTTTTTGAACACTGTTTACAGTGAGATTTTGAACATAGTTCACAGTGTGGTTTTGTATACAGTTTACAGTGAGGTTTTGAGCACAGTTTACAGTGTGGTTTTGAACACAGTTTACAGTGTGGTTTTGAGCACAGTTTACAGTGTGGTTTTGAACACAGTTTACAGTGAGGTTTTGTACACAGTTTACAGTGTGGTTTTGTACACAGTTTACAGTGAGGTTTTGAACACAGTTTACAGTGAGGTTTTATACACAGTTTACAGTGAGGTTTTGAACACAGTTTACAGTGAGGTATTGTACACAGTTTACAGTGTGGTTTTGTACACAGTTCACAGTGTGGTTTTGAGCACAGTTCACATTGTGGTTTTGTATACAGTTTACAGTGAGGTTTTGAGCACAGTTTACAGTGTGGTTTTGAACACAGTTTACAGTGTGGTTTTGAGCACAGTTTACAGTGTGGTTTTGAACACAGTTTACAGTGTGGTTTTGTACACAGTTTACAGTGAGGTTTTAAACACAGTTTACAGTGATGTTTTGTACACAGTTCACAGTGTGGTTTTGTACATAGTTTACAGTGTGGTTTTGAACACAGTTCAGTGTGGTTTTATATACAGTTCACACTAAGGTTTTGTACACAGTTTACAGTGTTGTTTTGAACACAGTTCACAGTGCGGTTTTATACCCAGTGTACAGTGAGGTTTTGTACACAGTTTACAGTGTGGTTTGAACACAGTTTACAGTGTGGTTTTGTACACAGTTTACAGTGTGGTTTTGTACATAGTTTACAGTGTGGTTTTGAACACAGTTTACAGTGTGGTTTTGTACACAGTTTACAGTGTGGTTTTGTATACAGTTTACAGTGAGGTTTTGTACACAGTTTACATTGTGGTTTTGTACACAGTTTACAGTGTGGATTTGTATACAGTTTACAGTGAGGTTTTGTACACAGTTTACAGTGAGGTTTTGTACACAGTTTACAGTGAGGGTTTGTACACAGTTGACAGTGAGGTTTTGTACACAGTTTACAGTGTGGTTTTGTGCACAGTTTACAGTGTGGTTTTGTACACAGTTTACAGTGTGGGGTTGTACACAGTTCACAGTGTGGTTTTGTACACAGTTGACAGTGAGGTTTTGTACACAGTTAACAGTGAGGTTTTGTACACAGTTTACAGTGAGGTTTTGATCACAGTTTACAGTGAGGTTTTGAACACAGTTCACAGTGTGGTTTTGTACACAGTTGACAGTGAGGTTTTGTACACAGTTTACAGTGTGGTTTTGTACACAGTTTACAGTGTGGTTTTGAACACCATTTACAGTGAGGTTTTGAGCACAGTTTACAGTGAGGTTTTGTACACAGTTTAGAGTGTGGTTTTGTACACAGTTTACAGTGAGATTGGGAACAAAGTTGACAGTGTGGTTTTGTACACAGTTTAGAGTGTGGTTTTGTACACAGTTTACAGTGTGGTTTTGTACACAGTTCACAGTGTGGTTTTGAGCACAGTTTACATTGAGGTTTTGTACACAGTTTACAGTGAGATTTTGAGCTCAGTTTACAGTGTTGTTTTGAACACAGTTTACATTGAGGTTTTGTACACAGTTTATCGTGAGATTTTGAGCTCAGTTTGCAGTGAGTTTTTGAACACAGTTTACAGTGAGATTTTGAACATAGTTTATAGTGTGGTTTTGTACACAGTTTACAGTGAGGTTTTTAACACAGTTCACAGTGTGGTTTTGTACACAGTTCACAGTGTGGTTTTGTACATAGTTTACAGTGTGGTTTTGAACACAGTTCACAGTGTGGTTTTGTACACAGTTCACAGTGTGGTTTTGTACATAGTTTACAGTGAGGTTTGTACACAGTTTACAGTGTGGTTTTGTACATAGTTTACAGTGTGATTTTGTACACAGTTTACAGTGTGGTTTTGTACATAGTTTACAGTGTGGTTTTGAACACAGTTCACAGTGTGGTTTTATACACAGTTTACAGTGAGGTTTTCTACACAGTTTACAGTGTGGTTTTGTACATAGTTTACAGTGTGGTTTTTTTCACAGTTTACAGTGTGGTTTTGTACATAGTTTACAGTGTGGTTTTTAACACAGTTCACAGTGTGGTTTTATACACAGTTTACAGTGAGGTTTTGTACACAGTTTACAGTGTGGTTTTGTACACAGTTTACAGTGTGGTTTTGTATACAGTTTACAGTGAGTTTTTGTACACAGTTGACAGTGAGGTTTTGTACACAGTTTACAGTGTGGTTTTGTATACAGTTTACAGTGAGGTTTTGTACACAGTTTACACTGAGGTTTTGTACACAGTTTACAGTGTCGTTTTGTACACAGTTTACAGTGAGGTTTTGTACACAGTTGACAGTTAGGTTTTGTGCACAGTTTACAGTGTGGTTTTGAACACAGTTTACAGTGTGGTTTTGAACACAGTTTACAGTGAGGTTTTGAACACTGTTTACAGTGAGGTTTTGTACACAGTTCACAGTGTGGTTTTGTACATAGTTTACAGTGTGGTTTTGAACACAGTTCACAGTGTGGTTTTATATACAGTTCACACTAAGGTTTTGTACACAGTTTACAGTGTTGTTTTGAACACAGTTCACAGTGTGGTTTTATACACAGTTTACAGTGAGGTTTTGTACACAGTTTACAGTGTGGTTTGAACACAGTTTACAGTGTGGTTTTGTACACAGTTTACAGTGTGGTTTTGTACATAGTTTACAGTGTGGTTTTGAACACAGTTTACAGTGTGGTTTTGTACACAGTTTACAGTGTGGTTTTGTATACAGTTTACAGTGAGGTTTTGTACACAGTTTACATTGAGGTTTTGTACACAGTTTACAGTGTGGATTTGTATACAGTTTACAGTGAGGTTTTGTACACAGTTTACAGTGAGGTTTTGTACACAGTTTACAGTGAGGGTTTGTACACAGTTGACAGTGAGGTTTTGTACACAGTTTACAGTGTGGTTTTGTGCACAGTTTACAGTGTGGTTTTGTACACAGTTTACAGTGTGGGGTTGTACACAGTTCACAGTGTGGTTTTGTACACAGTTGACAGTGAGGTTTTGTACACAGTTAACAGTGAGGTTTTGTACACAGTTTACAGTGAGGTTTTGATCACAGTTTACAGTGAGGTTTTGAACACAGTTCACAGTGTGGTTTTGTACACAGTTGACAGTGAGGTTTTGTACACAGTTTACAGTGTGGTTTTGTACACAGTTTACAGTGTGGTTTTGAACACCATTTACAGTGAGGTTTTGAGCACAGTTTACAGTGAGGTTTTGTACACAGTTTAGAGTGTGGTTTTGTACACAGTTTACAGTGTGGTTGTGTACACAGTTTACAGTGAGGTTTTGTACACAGTTTAGAGTGTGGTTTTGTACACAGTTTACAGTGTGGTTTTGTACACAGTTTACAGTGTGTTTTTGAACACAGTTTACAGTGTGGTTTTGTACACAGTTTACAGTGAGATTGGGAACAAAGTTGACAGTGTGGTTTTGTACACAGTTTAGAGTGTGGTTTTGTACACAGTTCACAGTGTGGTTTTGTACACAGTTCACAGTGTGGTTTTGAGCACAGTTTACATTGAGGTTTTGTACACAGTTTACAGTGAGATTTTGAGCTCAGTTTACAGTGTTGATTTTGAACACAGTTTACATTGAGGTTTTGTACAAAGTTTATCGTGAGATTTTGAGCTCAGTTTGCAGTCAGTTTTTGAACACAGTTTACAGTGAGATTTTGAACATAGTTTATAGTGTGGTTTTGTACACAGTTTACAGTGAGGTTTTTAACACAGTTCACAGTGTGGTTTTGTACACAGTTTACAGTGAGGTTTTGAACACAGTTTACAGTGAGGTTTTGTACACAGTTCACAGTGTGGTTTTGTACATAGTTTACAGTGTGGTTTTGAACACAGTTCACAGTGTGGTTTTACACACAGTTTACAGTGAGGTTTTGTACACAGTTTACAGTGTGGTTTTGTACATAGTTTACAGTGTGATTTTGTACACAGTTTACAGTGTGGTTTTGTACATAGTTTACAGTGTGGTTTTGAACACAGTTCACAGTGTGGTTTTATACACAGTTTACAGTGAGGTTTTGTACACAGTTTACAGTGTGGTTTTGTACATAGTTTACAGTGTGGTTTTTTTCACAGTTTACAGTGTGGTTTTGTACATAGTTTACAGTGTGGTTTTTAACACAGTTCACAGTGTGGTTTTATACACAGTTTACAGTGTGGTTTTGTACACAGTTTACAGTGTGGTTTTGTACACAGTTTACAGTGTGGTTTTGTATCCAGTTTACAGTGAGTTTTTGTACACAGTTGACAGTGAGGTTTTGTACACAGTTTACAGTGTGGTTTTGTATACAGTTTACAGTGAGGTTTTGTACACAGTTTACACTGAGGTTTTGTACACAGTTTACAGTGTCGTTTTGTACACAGTTTACAGTGAGGTTTTGTACACAGTTTACAGTGAGGGTTTGTACACAGTTGACAGTTAGGTTTTGTGCACAGTTTACAGTGTGGTTTTGTGCACAGTTTACAGTGTGGTTTTGTACACAGTTTACAGTGTGGCTTTGTACACAGTTTACAGTGAGGGTTTGTACACAGTTGACAGTTAGGTTTTGTGCACAGTTTACAGTGTGGTTTTGTGCACAGTTTACAGTGTGGTTTTGTACACAGTTTACAGTGTGGCTTTGTACACAGTTTACAGTGAGGTTTTGTGCACAGTTCACACTGAGGTTTTGAGCACAATTTACAGTGTGGTTTTGTACACAGTTGACAGTGAGGTATTGTACACAGTTTACAGTGAGGTTTTGTACACAGTTTACAGTGAGGTTTTGAACACAGTTCACAGTGTGGTTTTGTACACAGTTTACAGTGAGGTTTTGTACACAGTTGACAGTGAGGTTTTGTACACAGTTTACAGTGAGGTTTTGAGCACAGTTTACAGTGAGGTTTTGAACACAGTTCACACTGTGGTTTTGTACACAGTTGACAGTGAGGTTTTGTACACAGTTTACAGTGTAGTTTTGTACACAGTTTACAGTGTGGTTTTGAACACCATTTGCAGTGTGGTTTTGTACACAGTTTACAGTGTGGTTTTATGCAAGTTTACAGTGTGGTTTTGTACACAGTTCACACTGTGGTTTTGTACACAGTTGACAGTGAGGTTTTGTACACAGTTTACAGTGTGGTTTTATACACAGTTTACAGTGTGGTTTTGTACACAGTTTACATTGTGGTTTTGAGCACAGTTTACAGTGTGGTTTTGTACACAGTTTACAGTGAGGTTTTGTACACAGTTTACAGTGTGGTTTTGTACACAGTTTACAGTGTGGTTTTGTACACAGTTTATAGTGTGTTTTTGAACACAGTTTACAGTGTGGTTTTGTACACAGTTTACAGTGTGTTTTTGAACACAGTTTACAGTGTGGTTTTGAACACAGTTTACAGTGTCGTTTTGTACACAGTTTACAGTGAGGTTTTGTACACAGTTTACAGTGTGGTTTTGTACACAGTTTACAGTGAGGTTTTGTACACAGTTTACAGTGTGGTTTTCTACACAGTTTACAGTGTGGTTTTGTACACAGTTTACAGTGTGTTTTTTAACACAGTTTACAGTGTGGTTTTGTACACAGTTTACAGTGAGGTTTTGTACACAGTTTACAGTGTGGTTTTGTGCACAGTTTACAGTGAGGTTGGGAACAAAGTTGACAGTGTGGTTTTGTACACAGTTTACAGTGAGGTTTTGTACACAGTTTACCGTGTGGTTTTGTGCACAGTTTACCGTGTGGTTTTGTACACAGTTTACCGTGTGGTTTTGTGCACAGTTTACAGTGTGGTTTTGTACACAGTTCACAGTGTGGTTTTGAGCACAGTTTACATTGAGGTTTTGTACACAGTTTACAGTGAGATTTTGAGCTCAGTTTACAGTGTTGTTTTGAACACAGTTTACATTGAGGTTTTGTACAAAGTTTATCGTGAGATTTTGAGCTCAGTTTGCAGTCAGTTTTTGAACACAGTTTACAGTGAGATTTTGAACATAGTTTATAGTGTGGTTTTGTACACAGTTTACAGTGAGGTTTTTAACACAGTTCACAGTGTGGTTTTGTACACAGTTTACAGTGAGGTTTTGAACACAGTTTACAGTGAGGTTTTGTACACAGTTCACAGTGTAGTTTTGTACATAGTTTACAGTGTGGTTTTGAACACAGTTCACAGTGTGGTTTTATACACAGTTTACAGTGAGGTTTTGTACACAGTTTACAGTGTGGTTTTGTACATAGTTTACAGTGTGATTTTGTACACAGTTTACAGTGTGGTTTTGTACATAGTTTACAGTGTGGTTTTGAACACAGTTCACAGTGTGGTTTTATACACAGTTTACAGTGAGGTTTTGTACACAGTTTACAGTGTGGTTTTGTACATAGTTTACAGTGTGGTTTTTTTCACAGTTTACAGTGTGGTTTTGTACATAGTTTACAGTGTGGTTTTTAACACAGTTCACAGTGTGGTTTTATACACAGTTTACAGTGTGGTTTTGTACACAGTTTACAGTGTGGTTTTGTACACAGTTTACAGTGTGGTTTTGTATCCAGTTTACAGTGAGTTTTTGTACACAGTTGACAGTGAGGTTTTGTACACAGTTTACAGTGTGGTTTTGTATACAGTTTACAGTGAGGTTTTGTACACAGTTTACACTGAGGTTTTGTACACAGTTTACAGTGTCGTTTTGTACACAGTTTACAGTGAGGTTTTGTACACAGTTTACAGTGAGGGTTTGTACACAGTTGACAGTTAGGTTTTGTGCACAGTTTACAGTGTGGTTTTGTGCACAGTTTACAGTGTGGTTTTGTACACAGTTTACTGTGTGGCTTTGTACACAGTTTACAGTGAGGTTTTGTGCACAGTTTACACTGAGGTTTTGTACACAGTTTACAGTGAGGTTTTGAGCTCAGGTTACAGTGTGGTTTTGTACACAGTTGACAGTGAGGTATTGTACACAGTTTACAGTGAGGTTTTGTATACAGTTTACAGTGAGGTTTTGAACACAGTTCACAGTGTGGTTTTGTACACAGTTTACAGTGAGGTTTTGTACACAGTTGACAGTGAGGTTTTGTACACAGTTTACAGTCAGGTTTTGAGCACAGTTTACAGTGAGGTTTTGAACACAGTTCACACTGTGGTTTTGTACACAGTTGACAGTGAGGTTTTCTACACAGTTTACAGTGTAGTTTTGTACACAGCTTACAGTGTGGTTTTGAACACCATTTGCAGTGTGGTTTTGTACACAGTTTACAGTGTGGTTTTATGCAAGTTTACAGTGTGGTTTTGTACACAGTTTACAGTGTGGTTTTGTACACAGTTTACAGTGTTGTTTTGAACACAGTTTACATTGAGGTTTTGTACAAAGTTTATCGTGAGATTTTGAGCTCAGTTTGCAGTCAGTTTTTGAACACAGTTTACAGTGAGATTTTGAACATAGTTTATAGTGTGGTTTTGTACACAGTTTACAGTGAGGTTTTTAACACAGTTCACAGTGTGGTTTTGTACACAGTTTACAGTGAGGTTTTGAACACAGTTTACAGTGAGGTTTTGTACACAGTTCACAGTGTGGTTTTGTACATAGTTTACAGTGTGGTTTTGAACACAGTTCACAGTGTGGTTTTATACACAGTTTACAGTGAGGTTTTGTACACAGTTTACAGTGTGGTTTTGTACATAGTTTACAGTGTGATTTTGTACACAGTTTACAGTGTGGTTTTGTACATAGTTTACAGTGTGGTTTTGAACACAGTTCACAGTGTGGTTTTATACACAGTTTACAGTGAGGTTTTGTACACAGTTTACAGTGTGGTTTTGTACATAGTTTACAGTGTGGTTTTTTTCACAGTTTACAGTGTGGTTTTGTACATAGTTTACAGTGTGGTTTTTAACACAGTTCACAGTGTGGTTTTATACACAGTTTACAGTGTGGTTTTGTACACAGTTTACAGTGTGGTTTTGTACACAGTTTACAGTGTGGTTTTGTATCCAGTTTACAGTGAGTTTTTGTACGCAGTTGACAGTGAGGTTTTGTACACAGTTTACAGTGTGGTTTTGTATACAGTTTACAGTGAGGTTTTGTACACAGTTTACACTGAGGTTTTGTACACAGTTTACAGTGTCGTTTTGTACACAGTTTACAGTGAGGTTTTGTACACAGTTTACAGTGAGGGTTTGTACACAGTTGACAGTTAGGTTTTGTGCACAGTTTACAGTGTGGTTTTGTGCACAGTTTACAGTGTGGTTTTGTACACAGTTTACAGTGTGGCTTTGTACACAGTTTACAGTGAGGTTTTGTGCACAGTTCACACTGAGGTTTTGTACACAGTTTACAGTGTGGTTTTGTCCACAGTTTATTGTGTGGCTTTATGCACAGTTTACAGTGTGGTTTTGTACACAGTTTACACTGAGGTTTTGTACACAGTTTACAGTGAGGTTTTGAGCACAGTTTACAGTGTGGTTTTGTACACAGTTGACAGTGAGGTATTGTACACAGTTTACAGTGAGGTTTTGTACACAGTTTACAGTGAGGTTTTGAACACAGTTCACAGGGTGGTTTTGTACACAGTTTACAGTGAGGTTTTGTACACAGTTGACAGTGAGGTTTTGTACACAGTTTACAGTGAGGTTTTGAGCACAGTTTACAGTGAGGTTTTGAACACAGTTCACACTGTGGTTTTGTACACAGTTGACAGTGTGTTTTTGAACACAGTTTACAGTGTGGTTTTGTACACAGTTTACAGTGAGGTTTTGTACACAGTTTACAGTGTGTTTTTGAACACAGTTTACAGTGTGGTTTTGAACACAGTTTACAGTGTGGTTTTGTACACAGTTTACAGTGAGGTTTTGTACACAGTTTACAGTGAGGTTTTGTACACAGTTTACAGTGTGGTTTTGTACACAGTTTACAGTGAGGTTTTGTACACAGTTTACAGTGTGGTTTTCTACACAGTTTACAGTGTGGTTTTGTACACAGTTTACAGTGTGTTTTTGAACAAAGTTGACAGTGTGGTTTTGTACACAGTTTACAGTGAGGTTTTGTACACAGTTTACCGTGTGGTTTTGTGCACAGTTTACCGTGTGGTTTTGTACACAGTTTACCGTGTGGTTTTGTGCACAGTTTACAGTGTGGTTTTGTACACAGTTCACAGTGTGGTTTTGAGCACAGTTTACATTGAGGTTTTGTACACAGTTTACAGTGAGATTTTGAGCTCAGTTTAAAGTGTTGCTTTGAACACAGTTTACATTGAGGTTTTGTACAAAGTTTATCGTGAGATTTTGAGCTCAGTTTGCAGTCAGTTTTTGAACACAGTTTACAGTGAGATTTTGAACATAGTTTATAGTGTGGTTTTGTACACAGTTTACAGTGAGGTTTTTAACACAGTTCACAGTGTGGTTTTGTACACAGTTTACAGTGAGGTTTTGAACACAGTTTACAGTGAGGTTTTGTACACAGTTCACAGTGTGGTTTTGTACATAGTTTACAGTGTGGTTTTGAACACAGTTCACAGTGTGGTTTTATACACAGTTTACAGTGAGATTTTGTACACAGTTTACAGTGTGGTTTTGTACATAGTTTACAGTGTGATTTTGTACACAGTTTACAGTGTAGTTTTGTACATAGTTTACAGTGTGGTTTTGAACACAGTTCACAGTGTGGTTTTATACACAGTTTACAGTGAGGTTTTGTACACAGTTTACAGTGTGGTTTTGTACATAGTTTACAGTGTGGTTTTTTTCACAGTTTACAGTGTGGTTTTGTACATAGTTTACAGTGTGGTTTTTAACACAGTTCACAGTGTGGTTTTATACACAGTTTACAGTGTGGTTTTGTACACAGTTTACAGTGTGGTTTTGTATCCAGTTTCCAGTGAGTTTTTGTACACAGTTGACAGTGAGGTTTTGTACACAGTTTACAGTGTGGTTTTGTATACAGTTTACAGTGAGGTTTTGTACACAGTTTACACTGAGGTTTTGTACACAGTTTACAGTGTCGTTTTGTACACAGTTTACAGTGAGGTTTTGTACACAGTTTACAGTGAGGGTTTGTACACAGTTGACAGTTAGGTTTTGTGCACAGTTTACAGTGTGGTTTTGTACACAGTTTACAGTGTGGCTTTGTACACAGTTTACAGTGAGGTTTTGTGCACAGTTCACACTGAGGTTTTGTACACAGTTTACAGTGTGGTTTTGTCCACAGTTTATTGTGTGGCTTTATGCACAGTTTACAGTGAGGTTTTGTACACAGTTTACACTGAGGTTTTGTACACAGTTTACAGTGAGGTTTTGAGCACAGTTTACAGTGAGGTTTTGAACACAGTTCACACTGTGGTTTTGTACACAGTTGACAGTGAGGTTTTGTACACAGTTTACAGTGTAGTTTTGTACACAGTTTACAGTGTGGTTTTGAACACCATTTGCAGTGTGGTTTTGTACACAGTTTACAGTGTGGTTTTATGCAAGTTTACAGTGTGGTTTTGTACACAGTTCACACTGTGGTTTTGTACACAGTTGACAGTGAGGTTTTGTACACAGTTTACAGTGTGGTTTTATACACAGTTTACAGTGTGGTTTTGTACACAGTTTACAGTGTGGTTTTGAGCACAGTTTACAGTGTGGTTTTGTACACAGTTTACAGTGAGGTTTTGTACACAGTTTACAGTGTGGTTTTGTACACAGTTTACAGTGTGGTTTTGTACACAGTTTACAGTGTGTTTTTGAACACAGTTTACAGTGTGGTTTTGTACACAGTTTACAGTGAGGTTTTGTACACAGTTTACAGTGTGTTTTTGAACACAGTTTACAGTGTGGTTTTGAACACAGTTTACAGTGTGGTTTTGTACACAGTTTACAGTGAGGTTTTGTACACAGTTTACAATGAGGTTTTGTACACAGTTTACAGTGTGGTTTTGTACACAGTTTACAGTGAGGTTTTGTACACAGTTTACAGTGAGGTTTTCTACACAGTTTATAGTGTGGTTTTCTACACAGTTTACAGTGTGGTTTTGTACACAGTTTACAGTGTGTTTTTGAACACAGTTTACAGTGTGGTTTTGTACACAGTTTACAGTGAGGTTTTGTACATAGTTTACAGTGTGGTTTTGTGCACAGTTTACAGTGAGGTTGGGAACAAAGTTGACAGTGTGGTTTTGTACACAGTTTACAGTGAGGTTTTGTACACAGTTTACCGTGTGGTTTTGTGCACAGTTTACCGTGTGGTTTTGTACACAGTTTACCGTGTGGTTTTGTGCACAGTTTACAGTGTGGTTTTCTACACAGTTCACAGTGTGGTTTTGAGCTCAGTTTACAGTGTTGTTTTGAACACAGTTTACATTGAGGTTTTGTACAAAGTTTATCGTGAGATTTTGAGCTCAGTTTGCAGTCAGATTTTGAACACAGTTTACAGTGAGATTTTGAACATAGTTTATAGTGTGGTTTTGTACACAGTTTACAGTGAGGTTTTTAACACAGTTCACAGTGTGGTTTTGTACACAGTTTACAGTGAGGTTTTGAACACAGTTTACAGTGAGGTTTTGTACACAGTTCACAGTGTGGTTTTGTACATAGTTTACAGTGTGGTTTTGAACACAGTTCACAGTGTGGTTTTATACACAGTTTACAGTGAGGTTTTGTACACAGTTTACAGTGTGGTTTTGTACATAGTTTACAGTGTGATTTTGTACACAGTTTACAGTGTGGTTTTGTACATAGTTTACAGTGTGGTTTTGAACACAGTTCACAGTGTGGTTTTATACACAGTTTACAGTGAGGTTTTGTACACAGTTTACAGTGTGGTTTTGTACATAGTTTACAGTGTGGTTTTTTTCACAGTTTACAGTGTGGTTTTGTACATAGTTTACAGTGAGGTTTTGTGCACAGTTCACACTGAGGTTTTGTACACAGTTTACAGTGAGGTTTTGTACACAGTTTACAGTGTGGTTTTGTACACAGTTTACAGTGTGGTTTTGTATCCAGTTTACAGTGAGTTTTTGTACACAGTTGACAGTGAGGTTTTGTACACAGTTTACAGTGTGGTTTTGTATACAGTTTACAGTGAGGTTTTGTACACAGTTTACACTGAGGTTTTGTACACAGTTTACAGTGTCGTTTTGTACACAGTTTACAGTGAGGTTTTGTACACAGTTTACAGTGAGGGTTTGTACACAGTTGACAGTTAGGTTTTGTGCACAGTTTACAGTGTGGTTTTGTGCACAGTTTACAGTGAGGTTTTGTGCACAGTTCACACTGAGGTTTTGTACACAGTTTACAGTGAGGTTTTGTACACAGTTTACAGTGTGGCTTTGTACATAGTTTACAGTGAGGTTTTGTGCACAGTTCACACTGAGGTTTTGTACACAGTTTACAGTGTGGTTTTGTACACAGTTTATTGTGTGGCTTTATGCACAGTTTACAGTGTGGTTTTGTACACAGTTTACACTGAGGTTTTGTACACAGTTTACAGTGAGGTTTTGAGCACAGTTTACAGTGTGGTTTTGTACACAGTTGACAGTGAGGTATTGTACACAGTTTACAGTGAGGTTTTGTACACAGTTTACAGTGAGGTTTTGAACACAGTTCACAGTGTGGTTTTGTACACAGTTTACAGTGAGGTTTTGTACACAGTTGACAGTGAGGTTTTGTACACAGTTTACAGTGAGGTTTTGAGCACAGTTTACAGTGAGGTTTTGAACACAGTTCACACTGTGGTTTTGTACACAGTTGACAGTGAGGTTTTGTACACAGTTTACAGTGTAGTTTTGTACACAGTTTACAGTGTGGTTTTGAACACCATTTGCAGTGTGGTTTTGTACACAGTTTACAGTGTGGTTTTATGCAAGTTTACAGTGTGGTTTTGTACACAGTTCACACTGTGGTTTTGTACACAGTTGACAGTGAGGTTTTGTACACAGTTTACAGTGTGGTTTTATACACAGTTTACAGTGTGGTTTTGTACACAGTTTACAGTGTGGTTTTGAGCACAGTTTACAGTGTGGTTTTGTACACAGTTTACAGTGAGGTTTTGTACACAGTTTACAGTGTGGTTTTGTACACAGTTTACAGTGTGGTTTTGTACACAGTTTACAGTGTGTTTTTGAACACAGTTTACAGTGTGGTTTTGTACACAGTTTACAGTGAGGTTTTGTACACAGTTTACAGTGTGTTTTTGAACACAGTTTACAGTGTGGTTTTGAACACAGTTTACAGTGTGGTTTTGTACACAGTTTACAGTGAGGTTTTGTACACAGTTTACAGTGAGGTTTTGTACACAGTTTACAGTGTGGTTTTGTACACAGTTTACAGTGAGGTTTTGTACACAGTTTACAGTGTGGTTTTCTACACAGTTTACAGTGTGGTTTTGTACACAGTTTACAGTGTGTTTTTGAACACAGTTTACAGTGTGGTTTTGTACACAGTTTACAGTGAGGTATTGTACACAGTTTACAGTGTGGTTTTGTGCACAGTTTACAGTGAGGTTGGGAACAAAGTTGACAGTGTGGTTTTGTACACAGTTTACAGTGAGGTTTTGTACACAGTTTACCGTGTGGTTTTGTGCACAGTTTACCGTGTGGTTTTGTACACAGTTTACCGTGTGGTTTTGTGCACAGTTTACAGTGTGGTTTTGTGCAAGTTTACAGTGTGGTTTTGTACACAGTTTACAGTGTGGTTTTGTACACAGTTTTCACTGTGGTTTTGTACACAGTTTACAGTGTGGTTTTGTACACAGTTTACAGTGAGGTTTTGAGCACAGTTTACAGTGAGGTTTTGTACACAGTTTACAGTGTGGTTTTGAGCACAGTTTACCGTGTGGTTTTGTACACAGTTTACAGTTTGGTTTTGAGCACAGTTTACAGTGTGGTTTTGAACACAGTTTACAGTGTGGTGTTGTACACAGTTTACAGTGTGGTTTTGTACACAGTTTACAGTGTGGTTTTGAGCACAGTTTACAGTGAGGTTTTGAACACAGTTTACAGTGTGGTTTTGTACACAGTTTACAGTGTGGCTTTGTATACAGTTTACAGTGTGGTTTTGTATACAGTTTACAGTGAGGTTTTGTACACAGTTTACAGTGAGGTTTTGTACACAGTTTACAGTGTGGCTTTGTATACAGTTTACAGTGTGGTTTTGTACACAGTTTAAAGTGTGGATTTGTACACAGTTTACAGTGTGGTTTTGAACACCATTTACAGTGTGGTTTTGTACACAGTTTACAGTGTGGTTTTGTACACAGTTTACAGTGAGGTTTTGTACACAGTATACAGTGTGGTTTTGTACACAGTTTACAGTGTGGTTTTGTACACAGTTTATAGTGAGGTTTTGTACACAGTTTACAGTGTGGTTTTGTACACAGTTTACAGTGTGGTTTTGAACGCCATTTACACTGAGGTTTTGTATTCAGTTTACAGTGTGGTTTTGTACACAGTTTACAGTGTGGTTTTGTGTACAGTTTACAGTGTGGTTTTGTACACAGTTTACACTGAGGTTTTGTACACAGTTTACAGTGTGGTTTGTACACAGTTTACAGTGAGGTCTTGAGCACAGTTTACATTGAGATTTTGTACACAGTTGAAAGTGTGGTTTTGTACACAGTTTACAGTGAGGTTTTGTACACAGTTTACAGTGAGGTTTTGTACACAGTTTACAGTGAGGTTTTGAACACAGTTTACAGTGTGGTTTTGTACACAGTTTACAGTGAGGTTTTGTACACAGTTTACAGTGAGGTCTTGAGCACAGTTTACATTGAGATTTTGTACACAGTTGAAAGTGTGGTTTTGTACACAGTTTACAGTGAGGTTTTGTACACAGTTTACAGTGAGGTTTTGTACACAGTTTACAGTGTGGTTTGTACACAGTTTACAGTGAGGTCTTGAGCACAGTTTCCATTGAGATTTTGTACACAGTTGAAAGTGTGGTTTTGTACACAGTTTACAGTGAGGTTTTGTACACAGTTTACAGTGTGGTCTTGAGTACAGTTTACAGTGTGGTTTTGTACACAGTTTACAGTGAGGTTTTGTACACAGTTCACAGAGTGGTTTTGTGCACAGTTTACAGTGTGGTTTTGTACACAGTTTACAGTGAGGTTTTGTACACAGTTGACAGTGTGGTTTTGTACACAGTTTACAGTGAGGTTTTGTACACAGTTTACAGTGTGGTTTTGAGCACAGTTTACAGTGTGGTTTTGTACACAGTTTACAGTGCGGTTTTGTCCTCAGTTTACAGTAAGGTTCTGAACACAGTTTACAGTGTGGTGATCTACACAGTTTACAGTGAGGTTTTGAACACAGTTTACAGTGAGGTTTTGAGCACAGTTTACAGTGAGATTTTGAGCACAGTTTACAGTGTGGTTTTGAGCAGAGTTTACAGTGTGGTTTTGAGCACAATGTACAGAGAGGTTTTGAGCACAGTTTAATCTGTGGTTTTGAACACAGTTTACAGTGAGGTTTTGAGCACAGTTTACAGTGAGGATTTGAGCACAGTTTACAGTGAGGTTTTGTACGCAGTTTACAGTGAGGTATTGTACACAGTTTACAGTGAGGTTTTGTACACAGTTTACAGTGAGTTTTTGAACACAGTTTACACTGTGGTTTTGTACACAGTTTACAGTGAGGTTTTGTACACAGTTCACAGTGTGGTTTTGTACACAGTTTACAGTGTGGTTTTGTACACAGTTTACAGTGAGGTTTTGTACACAGTTGACAGTGAGGTGTTGTACACAGTTTACAGTGTGGTTTTGAGCACAGTTTACAGTGTGGTTTTGTACACAGTTTACAGTGCGGTTTTGTCCTCAGTTTACAGTAAGGTTCTGAACACAGTTTACAGTGTGGTGATCTACACAGTTTACAGTGAGGTTTTGAACACAGTTTACAGTGAGGTTTTGAGCACAGTTTACAGTGAGATTTTGAGCACAGTTTACAGTGTGGTTTTGAGCAGAGTTTACAGTGTGGTTTTGAGCACAATGTACAGAGAGGTTTTGAGCACAGTTTAATCTGTGGTTTTGAACACAGTTTACAGTGAGGTTTTGAGCACAGTTTACAGTGAGGATTTGAGCACAGTTTACAGTGAGGTTTTGTACGCAGTTTACAGTGAGGTATTGTACACAGTTTACAGTGAGGTTTTGTACACAGTTTACAGTGAGTTTTTGAACACAGTTTACACTGTGGTTTTGTACACAGTTTACAGTGAGGTTTTGTACACAGTTCACAGTGTGGTTTTGTACACAGTTTACAGTGTGGTTTTGTACACAGTTTACAGTGAGGTTTTGTACACAGTTGACAGTGAGGTGTTGTACACAGTTTACAGTGTGGTTTTGAGCACAGTTTACAGTGAGGTTTTGAACACAGTTCACAGTGTGGTTTTGTACACAGTTTACGGTGAGGTTTTGTACACAGTTTACAGTGAGGTTTTGTACACAGTTGACAGTGAGGTGTTGTACACAGTTGACAGTGAGGTTTTGTACACAGTTTACAGTGTGGTTTTGTACACAGTTTACAGTGAGGTTTTGTACACAGTTTAGAGTGTGGTTTTGTACACAGTTTACAGTGTGGTTTTGTACACAGTTTACACTGTGGTTTTGTACACAGTTTACAGTGTGGTTTTGTACACAGTTGACAGTGAGGTTTTGAACACAGTTTACAGTTTGGTTTTCAGCACAGTTTACAGTGTTGTTTTGTACACAGTTTACAGTGTGGTTTTGAGCACAGTTTACAGTGTGGTTTTGTACACAGTTTACAGTTTGGTTTTGAGCACAGTTTACAGTGTGGTTTTGAACACAGTTTACAGTGTGGTTTTGTACACAGTTTACAGTGTGGTTTTGTACACAGTTTACAGTGTGGTTTTGAGCACAGTTTACAGTGAGGTTTTGTACACAGTTTACAGTGTGGTTTTGTACACAGTTTACAGTGTGGTTTTGTATACAGTTTACAGTGTGGTTTTGTATACAGTTTACAGTGTGGTTTTGTACACAGTTTACAGTGTGGTTTTGAACACCATTTACAGTGTGGTTTTGTACACAGTTTACAGTGTGGTTTTGTACACAGTTTACAGTGAGGTTTTGTACACAGTATACAGTGTGGTTTTGTACACAGTTTACAGTGTGGTTTTGTACACAGTTGACAGTGAGGTTTTGTACACAGTTTACAGTGTGGTTTTGTACACAGTTTTCAGTGAGGTTTTGTACACAGTTTAGAGTGTGGTTTTGTACACAGTTTACAGTGAGGTTTTGTACACAGTTTATAGTGAGGTTTTGAGCACAGTTTACAGTGAGGTTTTGTGCACAGTTTACAGTGTGGTTTTGTACACAGTTTACAGTGAGGATTTGTACACAGTTTACAGTGTGGTTTTGTACACAGTTTACAATGTTGTTTTGTACACAGTTTACAGTGAGGTTTGTACACAGTTTACAGTGTGGGTTTGTACACAGTTTACAGTGAGGTTTTGTACACAGTTCACAGTGTGGTTTTGTACACAGTTTACAATGTGGTTTTGTACACAGTTTACAGTGTGGTGATGTACGCAGATTACAGTGAGGTTTTGTACACAGTTTACAATGTGGTTTTGTACACAGTTTACACTGAGGTTTTGTACACAGTTTGCAGTTAGGTTTTGTACACTGTTGACTGTGAGGTTTTGAGCATGGTTTGTGTGGAAGTTTTTTGTGCACTGTTTTTGTGGACGCGCTGATCTGAAGTTCGGATGGAGAAGCCCTACCCATACTCCCGATCTGCTCGGATGAGGAGGAACGCGACGGAAACCTGGAAGTACTCAAGGATGTCCTCACAAGAACAGGGTACGATGCTCAACTCATCAACTGCCAGTTCCAACGTGTCACAGCAAGATACCGTAATGACCTCCTCAGGAGACAGACACGGGCTGCAACTGACAGGGTACCCTTCATCGTTCAGTACTTCTCAGGAACTGAAAATCTATGCCATGTTCTTCGTGACCTACAACACATGATCAATGAGGATGAACACCTCACCAAGACCTTCCTCAAACCTCCACTGCTCGCCTTTAAACAACCGCCAAACCTCAAACAGATCGTTGTTCGTCGCAAACTGCCCGGCTCTCAGGACAACTCCATCCAACCCTGTCACGGTGGACGCTGCAAGACGTGTCAGATCGTGGACATAGATTCCACCATTACCCGTGGGGACCCCTCCCACCTTGTACATGGCAGGTCCTCATGTGACTCAGCCAACGTTGTCTTATACGTTGCAGGCAAGGATGCCCGGGTGCATGGTACATTGGGGAAACCGAGCAAAGGCTACGACAACGGAGGAATGGGCACCGCACAACAATCAACAGACAGGAGGGTTCCCTCCCAGTTGGGGAACACTTCAGTGGTCCAGGACCTTCAGCCTCGGACCTTCGGGTGACCATCCTCCAAGGTGGACTTCGGGACAGGCAGCAGAGAAAAGTGGCCGAGCAGAGGCTGATAGCTAAGTTCGGTACCCATAGGGAGGGCCTCAACCAGGACCTTGGGTTCCTGTCACATTACAGGTGACCACCATTACACTATACACACACACACAGATACTCCGACACACACACACACACACACACACACACACACTCTCACATACACACGGACACAGGTACACACAGACGCACACACAGACACCCACACACACCCTTACAGATACACAAACTCCCACACATGCACCCCCTCACAGACTTAAGACACTCTGCACTCACCACACACACACACACACACTACACACACACAGACAGACACACACACCAACACACACACTCACTACACACACACAGACACACACACACCCACACACACACTCCCACACTCATACATGCACCCCCTCACAGACTTAAGACACTCTGCACTCACTACACACCTACACACACACACAGACACACACACACAAACAGACACAGACACCCACACACCCATACACACACACACTACACACACACACACACACACAGGCAGACACAGACACACACACACACAGACACACACACAGACACACACACAGACACACACACACACACACACAGAGACACACACACGGCCACACACACACACACACTTTTTCACACTCACAACCCCCACCCCAGACAGACACACACACACAGACAGACAAAGACCCACACACACACACATCTATTTTGTGGGGTGAATTTGTACTTTCAGGGTTACATTGCACTTTGCTCAAAAACTGCATAAATTTATGTAAATCTCTGTTATCTCACTTTTTAGATTAGAGTCAATCTAAACATCAGGTCATAGACAGAGAACACAGAGGGGCTAACACCTTCAACATATTGTCTAACTATCACCATTGTTAACAGCTAACCCGAGAATGCAACTTTTAAAAGAAAGGGTTTTGTGATTTACACATGAAAGAAGTGAAACTATCCCTGTATTCTAACAGATGAAAGGCTTAACAGACAATCGATATTTCAATGTATAATTTCAGTTACATCACACAGTAAATTTTTGCTGTAAATTCTGTGCGTTACGATCGAGCCCTCCACAACCACCCGATGAAGGAGCGACGCTCCGAAAGCTAGTGCGCTTCCAATTAAACCTGTCGGACTATAACCTGGTGTGGTGTGTTGGTTAACTTTGTCCCAGCCCAGTCCGACACCGGCGCTTCCGAATCCTGAGGTTCGGCGTCCAGCCTGGGCGCAGTTGGCCGGGGCGGCGTGGCCAACCGTTTGGAGCCGGAGGTTCTGAGCTGAGCCCAGTGCAAGCTCAGAGGGAGCAAGTTGGCCGGGCAACACCGAGAGGTTTAAAGGGAGACTTTTCCAGTCACCCCTGTGGGAAAAGATCCTTCCTGTGTTGTTCTGCCAAAAAAGTTTGGTGCAACTTTGGAGCTGTGAGTTGCAGACAGATATTTGGGGGGGGGGGGGGGGTGCAGTTTGGAAGTTTATTTTTTTGGGGGGGGGAGTTGCAGACAGGTTTTTGGGGTGTGTGTGTGAAAGTTTATTTTTTTGGGAGGGGGAGTTGCAGACAGGTTTTGGGGGATGTGTGTGAAAGTTTATTTTTTGGGGGGGGGAGTTGCAGACAGGTTTTTGGGGGGGGTGTGTGAAAGTTTATTTTTGGGGGGGGAGTTTCAGACAGGTTTTTGGGGGGGGGTGTGAAAGTTTACTTTTTGGGGGGGAGAGTTGTACACAGGTTTTTGGGGGTGTGTGTGAAAGTTATTTTTGTGGGGGGGAGTTGCAGACAGGTTTTTGGGGGGGGTGAAAGTTTATTTTTTGGGGGGGAGAGTTGCAGACAGGTTTTTTTTGCGGGGGGAAGTTATTTTTGGGGGGGAGTTGCAGACAGGTTTTTGGGGGTGTGTGTGTGAAAGTTTGGAAGTTTATTTTTGGGGGGAGTTGCAGACAGGTTTTTGGGGGGTGTGTGAAAGTTTATTTTTTTGGGGGGGAGTTGCAGACAGGTTTTTGGGGGTGTGTGAAAGTTTATTTTTTTGGGGGGGAGTTGCAGACAGGTTTTTGGGGGGGGTGTGTGAAAGTTTTATTTTTTTGGGGGAGTTGCAGACAGGTTTTTGGGGGGTGTGTGTGAGTTTATTTTTTTGGGGGAGTTGCAGACAGGTTTTTGGGGGGTGTGTGTGAAAGTTTATTTTTTTGGGGGGAGTTGCAGACAGGTTTTTGGGGGTGTGTGTGAAAGTTTATTTTTTGGGGGAGTGCAGACAGGTTTTTGGGGGGGGTGTGTGAAAGTTTATTTTTTTGGGGGGAGTTGCAGACAGGTTTTTGGGGGTGTTGTGTGAAAGTTTATTTTTTGGGGGGGAGTTGCAGACAGGTGTTTGGGGGGGGTGTGTGAAAGTTTATTTTTTGGGGGGGGAGTTGCAGACAGGTTTTTGGGGTGTGTGTGTGAAGTATATTTTTGTGGGGGCGAGAGTTGCAGACAGGTTTTTTTTGGGGGGGAAGTTTATTTTTTGGGGGGGAGTTGCAGACAGGTTTTTGGGGTGTGTGTATGAAAGTTTGGAGTTTATTTTTGGGGGGAGTTGCAGACAGGTTTTTGGGGTGTGTGTGTGTGCAGTTTGGAAGTTTATTTTTGGGGGGGGGAGTTGCAGACAGGTTTTTGGGGTGTGTGTGTGTGCAGTTTGGAAGTTTATTTTTGGGGGGGGAGAGTTGCAGACAGGTTTTTGGGGTGTGTGTGTGTGCAGTTTGGAAGTTTATTTTTGGGGGGGGGAGTTGCAGACAGGTTTTTGGGGTGTGTGTGTGTGCAGTTTGGAAGTTTATTTTGGGGGGAGAGTTGCAGACAGGTTTTTGGGGGTGTGCAGTTTGAAAGTTTATTTTTTGGGGGGGAGAGTTACAGACAGGTTTTGGGGGGTGTGTGTGCAGTTTGAAAGTTTATTTTTTTGGGGGGGGAGAGTTGCAGACAGCTTTTTGGGGGGGGGTGTGCAGTTTGGAAGTTTATTTTTTGGGGGGGAGAGTTGCAGACAGGTTTTTGGGGGGTGTGCAGTTTGAAAGTTTATTTTTTGGGGGGGAGAGTTGCAGACAGGTTTTTGGGGGGTGTGCAGTTTGAAAGTTTTTTTTGGGGGGGGGAGAGTTACAGACAGGTTTTTGGGGGATGTGTGTGCAGTTTGAAAGTTTATTTTTTTGGGGGGGAGAGTTGCAGGACAGGTTTTTGGGGGGGGTGTATGCAGTTTGAAAGTTTATTTTTTGTGGGGGGGAGAGTTGCAGACAGGTTTTTGGGGGTGTGTGTGCAGTTTGGAAGATTATTTTTTGGAGGGGAGAGTTGCAGACAGGTTTTTGTGTGTGTGTGTGCAGTTTGGAAGTTTATTTTTTGGGAGGGGGGAGTTGCAGACAGGTTTTGGGGGTGTGTGTGCAGTTTGAAAGTTTATTTTTGGGAGGGGGGAGAGTTGCAGACAGGTTTTTGGGTGTGTGTGTGTGCAGTTTGAAGTTATTTTTTGGGGGGAGAGTACAGACAGGTTTTTGGGGGGGTGTGTGTGCAGTTTGAAAGTTTAATTTTTGGGGGGGGGGAGTTACAGACAGGTTTTTGGTGTGTGTGTGCAGTTTGAAAGTTTAGTTTTTGTGGGGGGAGAGTTGCAGACAGGTTTTTTTTGGGGGGTGTGCAGTTGAAAGTTTATTTTTGGGGGGGAGTTGCAGACATGTTTTGGGGGGGTGTGTGTGCAGTTTGAAAGTTTATTTTTTGGGGGGGAGAGTTACAGACAGGTTTTTGGGGGGTGTGTGTGCAGTTTGAAAGTTTATTTTTTTTGGGGGGGAGTTACAGACAGGTTTTTGGGTGTGTGTGTGCAGTTTGAAAGTTTAGTTTTTGTGGGGGAGAGTAGCAGACAGGTTTTTTTTGGGGGTGTGCAGTTTGAAAGTTTATTTTTGGGGGGGAGAGTTGCAGACAGGTTTTTGGGGGGTGTGCAGTTTGAAAGTTTATTTTTTTGGGGGGGGAGAGTTACAGACAGGTTTTTGGGGGGTGTGTGTGCAGTTTGAAAGTTTATTTTTTTGGGGGGGAGAGTTGCAGACAGCTTTTTGGGGGGGGGGTGTGCAGTTTGGAAGTTTATTTTTTGGGGGGGAGAGTTGCAGACAGGTTTTTGGGGGGTGTGCAGTTTGAAAGTTTATTTTTTGCGGGGGGAGAGTTACAGACAGTTTTAGGGGATGTGTGTGCAGTTTGAAAGTTTATTTTTTGGGGGGGAGAGTTGCAGACAGGTTTTTTGGGGGGTGTGTGTGCAGTTTGAAAGTTTATTTTTTTGGGGGGAGAGTTGCAGACAGGTTTTTGGGGGGGTGTGCAGTTTGAAAGTTTATTTTTTTGGGGGGGAGAGTTGCAGACAGGTTTTTGGGGGGTTGTGTATGCAGTTTGAAAGTTTATTTTTTGTGGGGGGGGGAGAGTTGCAGACAGGTTTTTGGGGGGTGTGTGTTGCAGTTTCGAAGTTTATTTTTTGGGAGGGGGGGGAGTTGCAGACAGGTTTTTGTGTGTGTGTGTGCAGTTTGGAAGTTTATTTTTTGGAGGGGGGAGTTGCAGACAGGTTTTGGGGGTGTGTGTGCAGTTTGAAAGTTTATTTTTTGGGAGGGGGGAGAGTTGCAGACAGGTTTTTGGGTGTTGGTGTGTGCAGTTTGAAAGTTTATTTTTTGGGGGGGAGAGTTACAGACAGTTTTGGGGGGTGTGTGTGCAGTTTGAAAGTTATTTTTTTGGGGGGGGAGTTACAGACAGGTTTTTGGGTGTGTGTGTGCAGTTTGAAAGTTTAGTTTTTGTGGGGGGAGAGTTGCAGACAGGTTTTTTTTGGGGGGTGTGCAGTTTGAAAGTTTATTTTTGGGGGGAGAGTTGCAGACAGGTTTTTGGGGGGTGTGCAGTTTGAAAGTTTATTTTTTGGGGGGGGAGAGTTACAGACAGGTTTTTGGGGGGTGTGTGTGCAGTTTGAAAGTTTATTTTTTTGGGGGGGGAGAGTTGCAGACAGCTTTTTGGGGGGGGGTGTGCAGTTTGGAAGTTTATTTTTTGGGGGGAGAGTTGCAGACAGGTTTTGGGGGGTGTTGCAGTTTTGAAAGTTTATTTTTTGGGGGGGAGAGTTGCAGACAGGTTTTTGGGGGTGTGCAGTTTGAAAGTTTATTTTTTGGGGGGGGAGAGTTACAGACAGGTTTTTGGGGGGTGTGTGTGCAGTTGAAAGTTTATTTTTTTAAGGGGGGGGAGAGTTGCAGACAGGTTTTTGGGTGTGTGTGTGTGCAGTTTGAAAGTTTATTTTGGGGGGGGGGGAGAGTTGCAGACAGGTTTTTGGGGGTGTGTGTGTGTGCAGTTTGAAAGTTTATTTTTTGGGGGGGGAGAGTTGCACGACAGGTTTTTTGGGTGTGTGTGTGCAGTTTGAAAGTTTTATTTTGGGGGGGGGAGAGGTTGCAGACAGGTTTTTGGGGGGGGGTGTGTGCAGTTTGAAAGTTTATTTTTTTGGGGGGGGGAGAGTTGCAGACAGGTTTTGGGGGGTGTGTGTGCAGTTTGAAAGTTTATATTTTTGGGGGGGAGAGTTGCAGGACAGGTTTTTGGGGGGGTGTGCAGTTTGAAAGTTTATTTTTTGGGGGGGGAGAGTTGCAGACAGGTTTTTGGGGGGTATGTATGCAGTTGAAAGTTTATTTTTTGTGGGGGGGAGAGTTGCAGACAGGTTTTTTGGGTGTGTGTGTGCAGTTTGAAAGTTTATTTTTTGGGGAGGGGGAGTTGCAGACAGGTTTTTGGGTGTGTGTGTGTGTGTGCAGTTTGAAGTTTATTTTTTGGGAGGGGGGAGTTGCAGACAGGTTTTGGGGGTGTGTGTGCAGTTTGGAAGTTTATTTTGTGGGGGGGAGAGTTGCAGACAGGTTTTGGGGGGGTGTGCAGTTTGAAAGTTTATTTTTTTGGGGGGGGAGTTACAGACAGGTTTTTGGGGGTGTGTGTGTGTGCAGTTTGAAAGTTTATTTTGGGGGGGAGAGTTGCAGACAGGTTTTTGGGGGGGTGTGTGTGCAGTTTGGAAGTTTATTTTTGGGGGGAGAGTTGCAGACAGGTTTTGGGGGTGTGTGTGTGCAGTTTGAAAGTTTATTCTTTGAGGGGGAGAGTTGCAGACAGGTATTTTGGGGTGGTGCAGTTTGGAAGTTTATTTTTCTGGGGGGGGTGAGTTGCAGGACAGTTTTGGGGGGTGTGTGTATGCAGTTTGAAAGTTTATTTTTTGGGGGAGAGTTGCAGACAGGTTTTGGGGGGAAGTGTGTGCAGTTGAAAGTTTAATTTTTTGTGGGGGGGGAGAGTTACAGACAGGTTTTTGGGGGTGTGTGTGCAGTTTGGAAGTTTATTTTTTGGGGGGGGGAGAGTTGCAGACAGGTTTTTGGGGGGGTGCAGTTTGAAAGTTTATTTTTTGTGGGGGGGAGAGTTGCAGACAGGTTTTTTGGGGGGTGCAGTTTGAAAGTTTATTTTTTGTGGGGGGAGAGTTGCAGACAGGTTTTTGGGGGGGTGTGCAGTTTGAAAGTTTATTTTTTGGGGGGGAGAGTTGCAGACAGGTTTTTGGGGGGTGTGTGTGTGTGCAGTTTGAAAGTTTATTTTTTTGGGGGGGAGTTGCAGACAGGTTTTTGGGGGGTGTGTGTGCAGTTTGAAAGTTTATTTTTTTGGGGGGGGAGAGTTGCAGACAGGTTTTGAGGGGGGGTGCAGTTTGAAAGTTTATTTTTTTGGGGGGGAGAGTTGCAGACAGGTTTTGAGGGGGGGTGCAGTTTGAAAGTTTATTTTTTTGGGGGGGAAGAGTTGCAGACAGGTTTTGAGGGGGGGTGCAGTTTGAAAGTTTATATTTTGGGGGGGGAGAGTTGCAGACAGGTTTTGAGGGGGGTGCAGTTTGAAAGTTTATTTTGGGGGGGGTTGGAAGGTTGGTTTGGAACAGAAAATGTTTGTGTGTTTCACCCCCCCCCGCCTCAGTCCGAGACTATTTGCAAACAGCAGGACTGACACGTCTAGTCTTTGGAGGAGGGGGGGGGCCGAGCCAATCAGAGGCTGGCTTCCCCACGTCCCACGTGGGCAGAAGCCTCGCCTGTGATTGGAGGAGGAGGCGGGGAAAGGAAGGGACGGGGCTGGCGCCAGCCCAAGGCAGCGCAAAGCGATGGGGAACGGGCCGCTCGGCAGCGCACGCTCTGGGGCCGGGCTGGCTCTCCCGGGCCGGGGCTGGGGGGGTGCCCGGCGATGGGGGCATCAGATGCCCCCGGGCCAGCCCGAGCGGAGGGTCCCTGCCCCCCGGGGGGGCCAGCGACAGCAAGTCCCTCCTCTGGGCGCGGTACAGCACGATGAAGAGACTGGTTCAAGGTAAGGGGGGAGGGTAGAGGGGGTAAGAGGGGGGAGAGGGGGGGGTAAAGGAGGGGGGGAGAGGGGGTAAAGGAGGGGGAGGGGTAAGGAGGGGGGAGAGGGGTGAGGAGGGGGGGAGAGGGGGTAAAGAGGGGGGGAGAGGGGGTAAAGGAGGGGGGGAGAGGGGGTAAAGGAGGGGGGGAGAGGGGTAAAGGAGGGGGGAGAGGGGGTAAAGGAGGGGGGGAGAGGGGGTAAAGGAGGGGGGGAGAGGGGGTGAGGAGGGGGGGAGAGGGAGGAGAGGGGGTAAAGGAGGGGGGGAGAGGGGGTAAAGGAGGGGGGAGAGGGGGTAAAGGAGGGGGGGAGAGGGG